>NW_005842593.1:14155-24110 GCF_000455745.1 Alligator sinensis | reverse complement strand
GAAGCGAGAGGCTGGGCTGGTATGCATATGAGACAGGCAGTCAGTGAAAATGTAAATTGAGGAGTCAGTAGGTGAGACACAGGCTGGGTGAGGGGGGAGAGAAAGGGGATGAATGTAGCAGCTGAATAGTGGAGAGGTACCTGGGGAGTCAGATGTCAGGCAAGTTATAACGTGTCATAAATCCCATGTCTATATTTAGTCCATGATTTTTTGTATCCAGGAGGTTGATGAAGTGAAGTTCATAGGCTCGTCTCTGAGAAGTATTATGTAAGTTTCCTTTGAGGATCAGAACTGAGAGATTGGAGAGAGAGTGGTTTTCCTGTGAGAAATGTGCCCCACTGGTAGTTGGGTATTTTTGTCTTTGATAGATTTCCGGTGCGCGTTCTTTCTGGTGCGCAGTTGTTGTTTGGTCTCTCCTATGTATTTTCCATCAGGGCATTTGGTGCATTGGATGAGATATATGACATTTCTGGAGGTGCAGCTGTAAGATCTGGGAATGCTGATGGCTCTGTTGTGGGGTGTAGTAATAGTGGGGGAGGTGGAGATGTGTTGGCAGGTTTTGCATTCCTTGTCATGGCATAGTCTGGATCCATTTGATGTGTTCTGGGCCTGAGGAAGTTTACTTCTGGTGATGAGGTTAGCGAGGTTCAGTGCTTGTTTGAAGCCTAAGATGAGTGGTTCTGGGAAGATCTCATTAAGAATAGGGTATCTTTCTAGTATGGGTTGCAATTGTTTGAGGATTTGCTGTATGGGTTCGAGGGAGGTGCGATATGTCCTAACCAGAGGTGTGTGATTCTTGGGGGGGTGGGGGCGGCTTATCCTCATTCTGAATCTGGGAAAACTGAGGTGCAGGGACAGAAGCAATGACTTCCCAAGATCATGCTTACATTTATAGCAGACCCGTCCTGCAAGTGGGGAATCCATTGTTCTGTTTAATTTCCAAATCCTTTACTGATCTCCCTGTGATTGTCATCATGGGGGAGTATGCCGGAAAACACGAGATATTGTGATTCATGTTTAAAGCCTAAAAGACAGATGGATTTGATTATCTACAGCTAAAATAATGATTGATGATGCTAAAAAGGAAGCAGAAAGAGGGTGGGGGAAGGAAAGGAGTAAGAAAAGACAATGGCTATTATTTCAGAAAACAGTTGCAACATCTTTCCCTCTGGAAAGAGTTTACCCTCCAGGGGGGTCCTGAGTATTAGTGTAAAAGCTGCTAACAACACAGCAACAGCCAGCAGAGGAGCTTAGCAGACATCATTACTGTGAAGAGGGAGAAAGGATGGGATGGGATGGGGTGGTGGGTGCCACTCACAGAGGTGGGAGAGACAACTGATTTTTTTTTGATGTTGAGTAGCTTCCTTTCTTGATGAGAACCCCAGAGGCAGAGGAGGTCTGAATGACTGGGTCACAGAAGTGATGAGACTAGAGAGCAGTGGCCTGTCATTTTTTAGCTGGAGATCCTTGGGGAGAAAGAACTCTTGGAGAGAGAGAAGGACTAGAGATGCAATTAGGACGGAAAACACTGGCATGACCTCTCCCCTTGTGAGTATGAGGGGTTAGCACAGAGCTGAGAAACAAAGAGGTTGCATATGGCCCTTTCTGAGCAAGCTGGTGGTCCCCCCCAAATATCCTGTTTGAAATATATAACCCATGCCCCATGATACCACAGGTCTCTTCCCCATATGCCCTGTGTTTGCTTCTGAGTGATAGCTGGAGCACCTGCACAATGATCCAAGGCTAGCCTGGCTTTCTCATTTGCAAGGGAACTGCTTTGATGGCTCAACCTGCAATAGGCTGTAGATGGGCTTGGGATGGGGGAGCAAGATGGAGGAGAGCTGCTCTGCAAACTGGCAAAGGCAGAGCAGGCACTGAGTGTACACGGGTAAATACCTGGGGTCTCACCAGGAAGTCATCTCACCACCTGTGGTGATAGACATGTTTCTCTCATGACAGAAGCCCATATGGCACTGCAACCTTTCTGGCAGAGCAAGTCCTGCCTTAGAGGCACTTGAAAAAAACGAACCTTAATGAGGGCTTATAAAACTGTGCTTTTTCTGATGGCCACTCTGCTAAGGAACTGGAATTCAAAGCATTTCTGGACAGATGGAAGATACATTTCAGTGTTAGCAGCATATTAAATATAAAATGAGGTCTGATTAATTCTGGAGCCTTTTACCTTGGACACTGTCCCTTCTCTCACATTAAGGGGATTTTTCTTTTTAATGAAGTCATCTTTTTCCTTGTATACTGGCTACATGACTTATAGGCCTGCAATTTTACAAAGGCCTTGTCTTGGCTTCTAATGTCATATCTGCAGTCGACTGCAGGCACAAATGATGGTATGTGGACATCCTGCTTCCTAATATGCAGGTGCTATCAGACAGCTTGATGCCTAAGTGTTGTGCATTGCACCTATGCAACACCGGGCCTGCATTTCATTGCTCATGCAAGTGGGGAGGCTGTTCAACATTTGGCTCTAAAATATCTCAATATCTCAACATCTCACCTCCTCACATTGCAGCTCGCCAGTGCATGGGATTCTGCTGCCCCGGGATATCGACAACGGAGGGGCAGTTTGCAAGGTGTGCTCAACAGAGTTGGGCTGTGTGAGAAGGAGGCAGGACTTTTGGAATGCTAAAATTCAGCCTCACCACACCAATTCCAACCACGTTCTGGAGGACGACTGCTCTGGCTTTGGCATTTCTGCCAATGAATAGCCGATGCTCTTTGTGCATCATGGAGGGTGATGGTGGCCAGCAACTCTGTTCTCGTGGTCCAGTGGGCCTCTTAATGGGAAAGCTTGCAGGGAGAGAAATTCAGAACTGCACATCCAGCGGGGGAAAGGGATTGGAGTAGCACTCAGGGAGGGTGCAGGGCTGATGTGTGGTATTCCTGCTAAAAAATGTTGGCCTTTACTACATTGATAAATGGACAGAGACCAGCAGGCCACTTCAGATAGGGCACTGAGAAACCATTGACCACTCTCTAACTAATTTGACTAAAACCAGTGACAGATCTTTCTTTATCAGCTTCCAAAGCTCCTTATTAAGAATGCTCTCCAACATGTGCCTTCTGGGGAAATAGCAAAAATATACTATGCATGTGTTATCTAAATATATCTAGACACACAAACATATTTAATGCATTTGCATCCTGTTTCAGAGCCAACAAGCAGATAAACTCACTGCCAGTGCACACATTTCAGTAAAATGATCTTCCCTAGCCTGACACCAGCACTCCTGCTTTCATTTCAAACTAAAGAGGGGTTCATGTGGTGGGGTGGATGCCTGTGGGCATAATACCTAGGAATTAGCTCAGGGCTTATTAACTCTTGCACCAAAGACCAACTCTGAGGCAGTGATCAAAAGTAGTTACCTTGTGCTTGCTCTTTGGTGGCCTGTATGATAGGAAGTTGGTGGCCTCCTTCTAGCGTGCAGTGGGCTAGTACCTACATTACAAAAAGTGCCACCACAAAAGGCACTTATACCCTCCCCTCCTCTGATAGCCTTGAGTAAGAAAGAGTCTAGGTTTGCCTCATAGGTAGATGAATTCCCCTGTTTCTCCCATTTCCATCAATGATGAGTTGCATTGGTGAATGAGGCAAATTTGCTCTGTTACTATCTAGTTCGTACCTGCTCTGTGATGCATTTCAAGGCTGCCTCCATACGCTCAGACTTCTTTGGGCTTTTTATTTAATGTCCTCTAGGGCCATATTCCAGTAAAGTGCTTAAGCACATGCTTAACTTTAAATGTTGAAGCCAGTGGGTCTATATTCCTTTGCCTCAAATTAAGTGGGTGCTTAAGTGATTTACTGGATCAAGCCAGAATTGCTCAGTGACTTAAAGTATTGAGTCATCAACCCTTTCTTTGATCTCACCAAACACACAGTTCAACCCATCCTTATTTAGAGAAGCATTTAACCACATGCATCTGTTTAAATCCCCTTGACTCCAGCTTTCCAGAATAGGGGGTCTGCAGTGGTTTTGTGCTCTTCCTGGATGGGATAGAAGTGGGAAGCCAGTATGCAAGAATGCAGATCAGTGAAAATGCAAACGAGTGGCAGTGAGGGTCGGAAGTGTGAGAGGCAATAGGTGAGAAACAGGTTGGAGGGTGGGGGAAGGGAAATGGTGACCTGGTGATAAAATGTAGCTGGTACATTGTAGTGAGGTTACCTGGGGTATCTGATGTCAGGCAGGTTATAGTGTGCCATAAATCCAGTGTCTATATTTAGTCCATGATTTTTTTGTATCCAGGAGGCTGATGAAGTTAAGTTCGTAGGCTCGTCTGTGAAAGGTGTTTTGTAAATTCCCTTCGAGGATTAGAACGGAGAGATTGGAGAGGGAGTGATTGTCTTGTGAAAAGTGGGCATCTACAGGTAGTTGTATGTTTTTGTCTTTGGTGGATTTTCGGTGTGCATTCATTCTGGTCCACAGTTGTTGTTTGGTTTCTCCTACATATTTTCCATCAGGGCGTTTTGTGCACTGGATGAGATATAAAACATTTGTGGAGGTGCAGGTGTAAGACCCAGGAATGGTGATGGCTCTGTTGTGGGGTGTAGTTATTGTGGGAGTGGTGGAGATGTGTTGGCAGGTTTTACATTATTTGTCATGGTCTGGATCCACTTGGTGTATTTTGTGCCATAGGAAGTTTGCTTCTGGTGATGAGTTTGGCCAGGTTTGGTGCTTGTTTAAAGGGAGTGATGGGTGGTTCTGAGAAAATCTCTTGAAGAATTGAGTCATCTTTTAGTATGGGTTGCAATTGTTTGAGGATTTTCCATGTAGGTTCCAGGGAGAGATGGTACGTCATAACTAACAGTGTGTGATTCTTGGGGATTTTCTTTTTGTACTCCAACAATTCCTCACATGGTATTCAGGTGTGATCTATCTCTTTGGAAGAGTGTCCTTGTTGGGTGAAAGCCTTTTTAAGATTGGTGAGGTGGCAATCCTGGGTGTTCTCTTCAGTGCAAATTCAGTGGTATCTGAGGGTTTGGCTGTATATCACAGCTTTCTTGGTGTGTTTAGGGTGATTGCTGGTTCTGTGCAGATATGTATGTTGGTATGTGGATTTCTTGTATAACGTGGTCTGTATTTGGCCATCCTGGATACTGATCATCGTGTCTCAAAAGGAGATGTTGGTGCTGGAGTATTCAAGGGAAAGTTGGATGGAGGGATGGTGATTGTTGAATTTCTGATGGAACTCAATCAGAGATTGCAGGTTGTCAGTCCAAATGATAAAGATGTCATCGATGTGTCTTAAGTATAGCAAGGGTTTGATGGTGCAGTTCTTGAGGAATTCTTCTTCCAGGTGTCTCATAAAAAGGTTGGCATACTGTGGGGCCATTTTGGTGCCCATAGCTGTGCCCATGATCTGAATGAAGTGCCGGTTATTATAAGTGAAATTGTTGTGTGTAAGGATCAAGTGTATAAGGTCAGTAATATCTTTGGGTCTGTACTCTGTACATATCTCCACCATACCCACAATTACTACACCCCACAACAGAGCCATCAGCATTCCCAGATCTTACAGCTGCACCTCCAGAAATGTCATATATCTCATCCAATGCAACAAATGCCCTGATGGAGAATACGTAGCAGAGACCAACCAACAACTGCGCACCAGAATGAATGCACACCGGAAATCTATCAAAGACAAGAATACCCAACTACCAGTGGGGCACATTTCTCACAGGAAAACCACTCTCTCTCCAATCTCTCAGTCCTGATCCTCAAAGGAAACTTACATAATACTTCTCAGAGACGAGCCTATGAACTTCACTTCATCAACCTCCTGGATACAAAAAATCATGGACTAAATATAGACATGGGATTTATGACACGTTATAACTTGCCTGACATCTGACTCCCCAGGTACCTCTCCACTATTCAGCTGCTACATTCATCCCCTTTCTCTCCCCCCTCACCCAGCCTGTGTCTCACCTACTGACTCCTCAATTTACATTTTCACTGACTGCCTGTCTCATATGCATACCAGCCCAGCCTCTGGCTTCTTTACTATTCATTCTATCCAGGAAGAGCACACACCAACTGCAGAGACTTCCTCAGCCTGATGCAGGGTTTTTAAACCTGAAAGCTTACCAAAAAACATATTTCTAACTATTTAAGTTAGTCTAATAAAAGATATCAGATTCACCCACAGAACCTTGTCTGCCTATGTCCTTAGACCAAAGCGGCTACAACCCACACCCCTGTAAGCAGGAATATAAACACTTATCACCAACAAGCTCCATACAGATTCAGAGGGTGTGTCTGAATTCACTGTCAACTGCTGTGAAGCTTCCAGTGTCCAAATTGTCACTGGGAGCCACTGTGCATGTGAAAAAGGGCTACCTGTACACACACAAAAAACAGGCTATAGAGAATCAGGGACCTCTAGGTTAACTATTGCTAAGCAAGACATGAAATCCAGTCTCCCCCATTAAGCTATGGAATTATTAATTAAAGGCTTTCAGTGAAACCCAAGAATCCCTGGTTCCTAAGTAACAGTGTCAGGAGACTCCTCCTGAGGTTCTGGCTGCACTTCCTCCTGTATCTTTTCTTTTATGCATTTTATCTACAATTGCACCAGGGCCTGGAACCTCCTAGTCAACTTCTTCCTGGTTCAAGCCAAAATTGCCATCTACCTGACCAGGAAGGAGTCTCTGGCTGTGGGGAGCCTGCTGAATGGGAGGCCATTTTCCCATCCATTCCCCACTTATGTCTCTGGGCAGTTTCACTGGGCAACATCCACAGGCTCCTTGGACATGTTTGAGGACCAGTGGGTGCTGGTCAGTGTGCTCTGCTTGGTGTCCACCCTTGGAAATCTCATTGTTAACCTCTGAGCATTGCTCCCATCCCTGTTTTTTTCATTTGTTGTCCCCAGTATTCTGTTGTTAGACATTTGGTGGCCTCTTTCTAACACAGGGAGGTTTCCACAGTTGCTTTGCGTAACCAACAGTGCAGTCCAGCAGGCTGCTAACACAGCATTGTTTTCAGGTTATGTGTGAATTACTCCCCACCACATTGCTGCTTCTCAGCTCTTCTGGCAACTAGAAAGCAATGCTCATAGGGAATGTCATGGAGCAAGCTCCTCAGCTTGCCAGGCGAAACTCCGGTCCACCTTGCTCCTTGAAGTCCCAATCATTAGAATATGGCAGTTCAACCCATGAAAGCTTGTGCTATATAGGTATATTTATACCTACTTTGGTTAGTCTGTAAGGTGCAAATCTACCCTGCCTTCAGCCCATGACTACTTCCTTTGCCCCATAATCGCCTCCTCAGCACATAGGCCCTTTTTATTCCAGGTAAACAAACCAAACCTCCAACCTCAAGTCAACTGTCTGGAAGAGCCAGCAACTGCTTGTTCTGTGAAGGAAGCAACCTCCAGGAAAGGAAGGCAGAACAGTCCTCTTCTCCACAGCCCCCTAAAGTAGCCCAGAAATTCACACAAGCAGGGCACATTATCTTCTTGTGAACTGCCCTGGGCTGGATGGCAGGGAGGCTATTTTTGGCTTTTTTAAGCTTTCTTTAAGCTCTTCCCTCCTCTGCCCAACCCCAGGCTTATTTGCCACATATGGTAACACTGGCCTTCTGCCCACAGAGCAGGAGTTAGCCCCCACTGTTCATAGAGCAGGCTATTGGATATGGGATGACTGAATTTGTGGGACAAATAAAAAGAGAAATGGACTATTTATTCAATATCTTCACTAATGCTCTGGAAGATGAGATGGAGTGCACCCTCAGCAAGTTTGCAGATGACACCAAGCTGCAGGGTATAGTAGATATGCTGGAGGACAGGGCTAGGATTCAGAGAGACCTAGACAAATTGGAGGATTGGGCCAAAAAGGAATCTCATGAGGTTCAGTCAGGACAAATGTGAAGTCCTGCACTTAGGACAAAAGAATCCCATGCACCAGTACAGCCTGGGGAACGACTGGCTAAGCAGCAGCTCTGTAGAAAAGGACCTGGGGGTTACAATAGACAGTTAGATGGATACGTCAGCAGTATGCCCCTGTTGCCAGGAAGGCTAGCAGCATACTGGGCTGCATTGGTAGGAGCATTGCCAGCAGATCAAGGGCAGTGATTATTCCCCTCTATTTAGGACTGGTGAGGTCACATCTGGAGTACTGTGTTTGGTTTTGGGCCCCCCATTATAGAAAGGATGGGAACAAGTTGGAGAGAGTTCAACAGAAGGCAACAAAAACGGTGAGGCTGCTGGGGCACATGACTTGTGAGGAGAGACTGAGGCAACTGGGCTTATTCATCCTGCAGAAGAGAAGACCGAGGGGAGATTTAATAGCAGCCTTCAACTACCTGAAGGGTGATTACAAAGAGGATGTTCTAGACTGTTCTCAGTGGTACCAGATGACAGAACAAGGAGCAACAGTCTCAAATTGTAGCAAGGGAGGTTTAGGTTGGATATTAGAAAACTTTCTCGCTAGGAGGGTGGCAAAGCACTGGAACAGGTTACCCAGAGAAGTGGTGGACTCTCCATCCTGGAGGTTTTTAAGGCCCAGCTTGACAAAGCCCTGGCTGGAACGATCTAGTTGGGGATAGTCCTGCTCTGAGTAGGAGGTTGGACTACATCAGCGTTTCTCAATTGGTGGGTCACAGTCCAAAAGTGGGTTGCAAGAATATTTGAAAGGGTTGTGACAAAGTCCCAGAAAAACCCATGAAAGCATGGATTTCCCTTTGCAGGCTGGCAGTGTTCCAGCTTGCAAGCAGCTGCCTGGGACAATTGGAGGCAGCGGGGGCATGTGCATCTGTGTGCGCAGGCACATGTGGCCAGCATACAGTGAAGCCGGTCGTGGGAGCAGTCCCAGACACTGGACACAGGTAAGTGTATGGGGAGTGGGAGATGGAAGTCCTAGGGACTGTCCTGAGGGCTGGGCAGGCCATGTGTGTGTGTGCATGCCGGTACTGGGGACCATGGCTGGCTCTGGAGTTGCGACAGGGCAGAGGGAGCAGTAGGGAGAAGGTGCCTGGCCCTTCAGCAGGGGAGGGAGGCGGGGGTAGACCTTTTCATCAGGGAACTGTGTGCCTGGGTTGGTGGCCGGTGCCCATACACGCAGGGACCCGCACTTGTTGCTCACGCCCTGGCCCAAGCATGACAGAGGCAGCTGGGCATCCCCCCTGACAGGGCTGGGGTGGCAGGGGACTGCAGGTCAGGAGTGAGGGGCACCACTATGGCCCAGGGGGCTGTGGCCTGGGCATGAGGGGCACCAGCAAGTCCAGGGGGCTGTGGCTTGGGGGTGAGGGGTGCCTGCAGGGCCTAGGGGGACAGAGGACTGTAGGTCAGTCTCCGGCAAGGCTAGGGGGTTGGGACAAGCCATTGATCTTGGCAAATGGGTCCCAGTACGAAAAAGGCTGAGAACCACTGGACTAGATGAACTTCTGAGGTCCCTTCCAACCCTGGGTTTCTATGATTCTATAACTGGAGTGAGGGTCACAGGTTCAAAACAAGTGTGCCAAGGAGGGGACACTGAGCAGGGCACCGGACAGTGACCACTGGTCCTCGAACAGCCTGGGGATCCACTGGATGCTGCGTGGTGAGACTGCCCAGAGGGATGCCTGGCTTGGCTGGGGCCAGGAGGAGGCTAACCAGGTCCCCGGACCTGGTGGGGCCAGGGATGGGGAGTGCATAAATGAAAAGGTGCGAGGTAGAGCAGCCAGAACCTCAGCAGGAGGTTGGAGAAGACTGAAGCCCGGTCTCCCTTGCCCCGGGCCTCCGTAAACCTCGCCAGATACAGCTGCAGCCCCAGAGAGCTTCCTAGCCTGGCGCCCCAGGCAGTAGGGGAAGAATGACAGGCAGAGCTCGACAGCCGACACGCCCGAGCGCTGCGAGGGCTGCTGGAGCCCGGGGCCGAGGAGGTGCGGACAACCCGTGTGGTTGGGGCGGGGCGGGGCGCGGCGCAGGCGGCCGAACCTGCGGGGCTAGTCCGCGGCAGGGCCGG
>NW_005842593.1:0-13684 GCF_000455745.1 Alligator sinensis | reverse complement strand
GGGCCCCTCGGCACCTCCAGGCGGCTCGTGGCGCCTGCTGGCCCTTCACGTCTGCTCCTTTTGCTCCCAGGCTCCACTCAGAAGACCAAGAAGGTTCGCTGCGCCCAGGGCCAGGACGCTGTCTTTGGCGAGGTAATGGAGCAGCCTGCTGGCTCTGCCAGGCCTCAGCCTGCTAAGGGAGCCCCAGCTTCCCCTAGTTGGATTTAGGGTTACAATATTTCCAGTTCTAAAAAAGAGGACGCCTGGCAGATGGGAGGTGGAGGGAGAGGGGTTATATGGCTGTGTGGGGCTAGTGTCCGTGCCCATTCCATTGCCCCTCACTCTCAACCCCTGCCAGTGCCTCTCACTTCCAACCTGCAGTACCCTGCCCTTCCGGGCCATATTGGCACCCCTTACACCTTGGCGCTGCCAGTGTCCTGCACTCCTGACCCACAGCCCCCCACCTCCCCAGTGCCCCTTACTCCCAACACACAGTTCCTCCAGCTGCTGCCCCTCACTCCCAACCTGCAGTTCTCTGCTCCCCTCAGCCCTGCAACATCTTCTGCTTGCCCTGCCCCTGCAAGCACAGACACCAGCCCCAGTGCTGCCAGCCCAGCCACACAGCTCCCTGATGCCGCTGAAGGGCCCCCTGACTGCTTCCCCCACTGGAGGGGCAGGTTACTCCCATTCCCACCTTCCCTGCCCTGCTGCAGCCCTGGCTCTCCCTCTCTCTTGCTCTCTCTCCAGCCCCAAGCCCTGGTCATCCAACCCCCACAGACTGCTGGGGGCTGCTCCCACCCCCCCTGCCTGGTTGCATGCCAACCATGTAGATGTATGTGCCCCCTGCCTCCAATTGCCCTCCCCCCACTACACCCAGCCCCAAGCAGTTCCTTGCTAAGGTAAGCCAGGAAAAACTTTGAAGCTGAGCTGATGAAAATCTGGGACATTTGATCATATTTAAAAAAAAACACAACAAACAAAAACACCAAGATAGACGGAGGTGGCAGGACCCAAAAAGGGGACATGTATGGGAAAACCTGGTTGTATGGTAACCCTAGTTGGGGAGGCAACTGAATGCCTGACAGCTCCTTGGGGCAATGGGGCTGCGATTGCACGTCCTGGGTTCATAGAGCTTGTTCTAAAGAGAGAAGTGGAGCAGAGTGCGCTGCACGGCCAGCAACCTGTACAAGGCAGGGGGGCAGGAAGCAGCCAGCATCTGCAGTGAGTGGTGACTGGGCTGAGGTTTCTATTCACATCCCTGGGGTAGCCAAGCCAGGGGTGCTCATTAAGGCTGTTACTAGTGACCAGGTATGCTCAAATCCTGTGTGGAGCTGAGATCCTTTTCTGCTGCACCAAGTTCTGAAATGAAGCAAATGGCAGAAGAGGTGTTGCCTGTAGGGAATCTTAAACTTCTCAGCTACCATGCAATTGGGCATTGGTCCAGTTGGGAGCAGGTCAGCTCCAGAGTGTAGAGCAATTATCCCCAAAATTATTTCATGTCTGATCATTTTCCTTCATGAAAACAATGACAGGGGCTTGATAAAAAGGTCCCAGAGTGATTTTAATTCCTCTTCCACTCCTGCAATGGAGCAGGGTAGCCGATTAAAGGAAAATAGCTACACTGGGCGAAAGTCAAGGACAGGAAGGAGAAAGAACCTGAGGGAAATAGGGCTGTTCATGCCTTTGCATTAGTTCTAGAAAAAGAGGAGAATTGAGTCCAGCTGTTCAGGACACTGGTAGAAATGTGTGAAAATGGCTGCTAGAATGACCTAGGCTTCCACAAATCCCTGGTGCATAAACTGTAGATTAGCTGCATCTGACTCATGTTCCTACTATTCGTTGCCCACACTGTGATGGCAGTTTTGTTTATTGTGCTCTGAATTATCCATAGCAGGATCTGGTTTGCTGGTCCTTGTCTATGACCAGCAAACCTCTTTCTTACATTTACTTTCAGGTTGGAGGTGGAGCTAATATTTTCTTGACAGGCATCACCTAGGATTAGGCACAATAAATTTACTGAAGGAGACTGTCAAAATTAGGAGTTCAGGACAAAGAATACACTGAAAACCAAGCTGTTAAATATTTAACTTTGTTTCCAGTTCCTCAAATGCTCTGGGAAAACATAAGCTGTTGTTTATCTCAAAGCATAGTTAATATCTATCTTTCCCAGGGGTGTTGTCTGTCTTTTCTTACTACGTGTAGACCAGGTGTTTCTCACCCATTCTAATTGTAAAATGAAGGAAAGGAGCAGTGCCTCACCTCCTACTGTCATAGACTTACTGCTGTTTCATTAAAATTCATTATGTAGGCAATATGTAGGTACAAAGGGAAGTTTCCCCCCTTTCCTTTCCCTCAAGGTCATAAATTTTTCATATTAGGGTGTTCCGAGCAAAAAAGTTCCTCTTGCAGGCAGGCATCAAGGGTGTAGCTCCCAGTGATTTAAAGACGTTGGTTTTCATCTCCAGTGTCTAAGGTCTAGGTGTTCACAGATATTTACATGCCTAAGGTTCAGGTAGGTGCTTAGTGTGATTTTTTTTTTTTTTCAGAAGTGCCTAAATCAGGAAGGGGCAACTATCTGGGCTAGAGGGCCACTTAGGAAGCTTTAGTGAGCTGTTCTGGGTTGAGTCAGCTGCTGCAGAGCTGTGCTGTACTGGGGTTGCCCATGCATGTCTGTGCTGGGGCAAAGGCAGCGGGGGGCTGGGTCATGCACTCCTGAGTTCATAGAGCTTAGATAGGGCTACTACTACTACTCCTGAGTTGGGCTGGTCATGACCGGTTGTGTGGGGAGTGGATCATGGCTCTGCACTGGCCCTAGCCCCAGCCCTTCACTGTCACCACTCCACAATCCTGGCCCTGCCCCCTGCCTTGCCTGCCTATGCTGCTCCTCCCTGCCCACCTGCAGCCTCATCCCATCTGCCTGGCCCAGCACACCCTGCCCACATGGGTCCCGGGCCCGTCTCCACGGAGACCCCACCTGCCCGCTCTATCTGGCATCCGTGGTGGTCGGCAGCAGGGCGGGGTCCGGTGGGGGCAGTGACACTGGCAACGGCAGCTGGAAGGATCTGCTGCTTCTGGGAAGTGGAGTCTGGCTGCTGTGCCACTGCATGTGCCACAGCTTGGACTGCCCCCCATGCCTGGGTTGGGTGGGGCTGAGGCTCCTGCTGCAGGCTGGCCTAAGTCATTTAATATTCCCATGAATGTGTGTGTGAGTGGGGAGGGGAGGAGGAATAAGGATGATCCCCAGTCTTTCAGGTCTCTGCAATGAACAGATTTTTCACCTTGTGCTTAGTTTATCTGCAGTTGTCAGATTTCTTCCTCTTATATCTTGAGTTATATGGTTAACCTGCCCATGTGTTTCTGAAATTCCCACTAGGCTGATAATCAAGGGAATAGGGACTCTGTTTTACAAGAGGAGACTGAAGAGCTTGGCAAAATGAAGGCTAAGAAAAGATATGATTCCTCTTTATAAATACATCAGGGAGAGAAAAGAGCTATTAAAACTAAAGGACCATGTTGGCACAAAAACAACTGGCTATAAACTCACCATGATTAAATTGAGGCTGGCAATAAAAGAAAATTTCTAACGGTTTGAGATGTGAAGTTCTGGAACAACCTTTCAATAAGGGTGGGGGAAAGAAATGTACTGGTTTTAAGATGGAACTTTATCAATTTATGAGTGGAGTTATATGGCATGGTGCAGAAGGGGTCTAGACTCAGTGACTGCAGAAGTCCCTTCAGTGCTCACTAGATGCCTATCTTTAGATACTTAAATGCTTTACAAAATATGCCCTTAAGTCTGCAGTGCTAACAAGAGTATTCTTGTTTCTAATATCACAAGATACAAAATTAAAAATCCTGGTTCAGATGTTTGCTAAGTTTGGTATACACACTAGGTACACAGCTAATGCAGGCTGGGTCAAGTGTGTGCACAAACGCCTGCTAAAGCATGTTACTCATGACTTTGATATACGTATATACATATTAGGTGCACAGATACCTACCTAGTAATTTTGTTAATCTGGCTCTATAGGTATATATGCATTGGTCTGGTACGCATAAAAGCAAATACATTCTTCAAAAATATAGCCTATATTTTAAATCACATAGTGTCATTCAAACTGTAATGCTGTGCAGTTTAGAAAGGTGTTTTCCTTGAGATACTGGCTTAGATTTTATAAGCTGTAAATCATTTGGCACGGTGCGAGCCAACCTTTTTGGCAAGTATGCTACAATTTAAGCCCTGCAGCCTCCATAAGATTCATAGATGTTAGGGTCGGAAGGGACCTCAATAGATCATCGAGTCCGACCCCCTGCATAAGCAGGAAAGAGGGCTGGGTCTAGATGACCCCAGCTAGATACTCATCTAACCTCCTCTTGAAGACCCCCAGGGTATGGGAGAGCACCACCTCCCTTGGGAGCCCGTTCCAGACCCTGGCCACTCTAACTGTGAAGAAGTTCTTCCTAATGTCCAAGTGTTGCTCCGGTTCCCTTCCCTTGCCCAGTCTGCTTCTCTGCTTTCTGTTCCCAGCCCTATTTGCCCCTATGCTCTCTGCTGTATCCTTGTCATGCCATGGACCCCACACAGGGGCTACCTATGCTACGTATGGCACGCATACTGCAGGTTGGCCACCCTGATTTAGTAGATAGCACTCATAGTGCATGTAGGGCTCTGAAAAGTAACTCATCCAGCTGTACACTTGTTGCCCAGGTAGCTGTGTTATCTTATCAGTCAGAAGGTATGGGTAGATATGAACACTTATAGACTAAGTAAATGAGATACATATGTATAGAGCACAAGCTTTTGTGAACCCAGGTTCGCTTTGTCAGATGCTCTGAAAGGACATGCAGAAAACAGAGTATAAGAAGGAGAGAGAAATTAGAATGTGAAAGACCAGGAAGGGAGGAGGGGGGGTGTGCTAGGAGAGAAAATCAAATGAGCAGTAAATCCATAGGAACAAAGCACATCAGAAAAGCTAATACAGGTAATGAGATAAAAATCCACAGTCTGTGTTTAAACCATACTTAACACAGTCCAATTATTGAATGATTTCTTCTTAGCTTCCCATTGAAACCAGTTTTTAATAGGGGTGCACCGATAAAGATTTTTTTGAGCCGATACTGATGGTCAATTATTAACAAGCCATATTGGCCAATACTGATATGATTGCTGATATGTAGCAGCAGCCTGCCCTTGCCCCACACACAGATCTGGGGGGCATGTGCCCCCCATGCCTTCCCAGAGGTGTGCGCAGTGGCAGGAGCCACCCCCCTCCCTGCACCCCACTAACCCCAGGCCCAGCCCTACTCCCTCCCTCACTGCAGGAGCCTCAATTTGCACCCTCCCCACCCCTCCCCTCCCCTTTGCCTCTTCCCCACAACAGACTTACCAGCTGGATACTGCTCTCCAAGCTGCTGGGCTGGCCACATGCATGCTGTGGCTGTACACATGCACGTGGCATTTATTGGTGACATTATCAGCCACATCAGCCAAAAAAAGCTGATTGCTGATAATGTCAATTTTCCTTTTATCAGTGCCAATATGATATGGACTGATGTACCAGTACACCTCTAGTTTTTAATTTTTTTTTGCCTCAGCAATGGGGTGTCCAGAGGGGCTGAAGTGTTCTGCCACAGGCTTTTGTGTCTTTCTGCAGCTGATGTCCAATCAGTGTTTGAATAGAGACACATAGAGATTGCCTTGTCTGTCTGATGCATCAGAGGGGCATTTCACGCAGGTGATGATGGCGTAGATAATGTTGGTAGACTTGCAGGTGAACATTGTACTCCTCGTTATTAGATCCAATGATAGTCTGCATGAATGGGGGACACAGCAGGCATTTGGGTCCATTGGAAGGCCTGGTGCCTCGATGAGGATGGGAGTTAGTTTGTTTGAGAGATATCATTTGAGGTTGGGGGGCTGTCTGTAAGCCAGGAGAGGTTTGTCCCTAAAGGCTGTCTTGAGACAGTCATCCTTTTCCAAGAGGAGTTGAAGGGCATTAATTATATGTCTTAGGTGTTCAAGCTGGGGGCTGCGAGTGACAAGCAGATAGATTCTGTTGTCCTTTTCCTGGAGTTGGTATTGTAGGAGGTCATAACAAGGGCTGAGTCTGGCTTTGCTGATCTGAGTGGCTACAGTTTTGCGATTGTATTGTAAGGCCGCATCTACATGAGATGCTGACAGCGCAGTAGCCTGGGACTACTGCACAGTAGTGTCACATCACACTTTCTGCCACGTGACAGAACTGCACAGTAGTACAAAACTCCTGCACAGTAGTTTTGAACTGCTGCACATTCAGCATCATGAAAAAGCCATTCGGCGATGCTATTGCACAGTAACTCCGATTACTGTGCAGTCATTTAGTACTTGTATAAACAAGTACTAAATGACAGCTCAGTAATGACTGCACAGTCAGCATCTCATATACCCACGGCCTAATTGTAGAAATCCCTGCTTTAGAAACTTAAGGTGTTCATCCCAGTTGATGGGGTCAGAGCAGATCCAGTTGTAACAGAAGCTGGCTGTAGGCTATGGATCTAATGATATGCACGGGATGAAAACTGGTGGCATGAAGGTGGCTGTGGCAGTTGGTAGGTTTCTGATATGTGGTGGTCATGCTTTCTACACATCCTTTCACAGTGTCTGATGAAGTGAACTTGGATTCATGAAAGCTTGTGCTCTATATATATCTTATTTAGTTAGTCTATAAAGATACATAACTACTCTGCCTTCTGACTGACTTCAGACTAACACTGCTAATTTCTTCTCTCTTATCTTCTCAGTGTCTCACTTATCCTGACTACCTTTTATCCTTTCTACTATTTGTTAAAGTCTCCTTTTGCTTTTTATCTTGGATTTGAATCTGTAAGCTCCTAGGACAGGGGATGCTGTCTTCCTGTGCATTTGTACATGTTCTTGAGGTTTCTGAGGCACTTTTGTTATAAAATACCTAAATATTATTTAATATTTAGTAGTATTATTATTTAGTATTATTTAATACTCTAGCTCTAGCATATCTGCTAGGGGTGAGAGAGGAGTTGTGGCTGGAGGGAATGGGAAGGGGGAACAGTGGTAGGGAGAGGGGGGAGGAAGGGGTGGTATGGCAGAGGAGAGGAGGGGGAGAATAAAAAGAATGGGGTGTTACAGAGAAGAAGATGAATGAGACAGGGGTGGCCAAGGCAAGGAGAGAGTCTGAGGGATGGAGATAAGTCATTCATGGGTGGGGAGGGGGAGTCCCTCTGACAGCAAAGAAATTCCAGGTTATTACAGGCCCTAGGGGAGCCTGAGCTGCCTGGATTACTTATGGTCAGACATTCTCTCTCTCTCTCTCTCTCTCTCTCTCTCTCTCTCTGAGGTTATTTCAGACCACTTGCTCAGCACCCCCAAAGATGGCTCTGACCATGCCCTACTACAAGTAATGACTTCAAGCCCTCTGTACAGTGAGCATGCCAGGAAGAGGAGCTGCTGGCACTCCTCACACATTTCAGTTAGGTTTTTCAGTGAACAGATATCGCTGAGACCACGAAGACTAGGCCTGTTCATGGAGAGAGTACATTTTCCTGTTTCTTTGTTCTGATAGGAGGTAGGCTTCCAGGTGTATGTGCCTTGAATTTGTTAGGGAAAGGCCTGATGGTGTGGTGGGGAGCTGTGTAACACAGCATCCTGCATGGTTGGCTCACTGTGTCAAGTATATGCCCTAATTTAGAAGCAGTACATTGGCCTGACTGTGGTAGGAGCAACTAGGGCAAAGAGGCACCTGCAGCCAGGACTGTGCTGGGGAGCATCTTATTTAATGGTGGGCTGTGCTGCCCTGCCCACTATAACTGCCTGCTGGGACAGTGCACAGCTAGTGGAAAAGACTGCCACTCTAAATAACTGGATTGGGTTCACAGCATAGGTGGAGTCTCCACTTCTCTTTCCAGGTTCTCCAGCATCTCTTTCACTCTTGCCTCCTGTATGCATTTTGCCAAGAGATGGGGAAATGCAGGTGAAATGAGATGCAAACGGTAGACAAAAGTGCCCAAGAAGTCCTGTCAGCAACTGAGTTGCAGGAATGTTTGCTGGGAGCTGGGGCATGTTCAGGTTAAGGATGAATTATGTGGATTAGTGGGGGAGGGAATGGCTTACTTCCCTTTTGTGTTATTTTATGTCTAAAGGAGCAAGCCCTGAAAAGATTTCTGAGCCAAAGAAAAGTGACGAGGAGCAGCACTCTCTTTGCCTTACATTAGGAATTCAGGTTTCATCGCTCTTTCTTCTGGTTTTTTATGGCTTATTAAACCCACATGTCTGAATATACAGATAGAAGAAAAGCTCTATTAAAAATTGATCTTCCAGCTCTTTCCAGTAGCGACTAGGAGAGTCTCAGTTCAGTTAATTGGATCTTGCACTTAGACCTCCAGCAAATCTAAGGGAACCAGGAGGGTTGAAGTGCCTGATATTGCATATAGAAAAATTATCAGAATCCAACTTCCTCTACTGACTCAAACTTTGCAGGTTTCCTCCTTGGCCCCATGAACGCATATCTCCATGGTGGAGTGCATGAGAGTGCTGTGGAATAAGGGATCTTTTCTCTTTCTTTAGTTTGTTCACATCTTGCTGCTTCTCTTGGCTGATGGGGTGAAGTTTGGGTTGTTCTGCATTTTATATTTTATTAATTGTATTAATTTTATTTTGCACCCCCTTCTTCACACGTTTCTTTTGGTATTATACCAGTCGAAGTAGGAAGGTGAGGGGAGCTGATATCAGTTTGTCTCTCAGCTCCTGCCTAGGAGTCCCTGTATTTGGCTAGACTAGGCAAACAACTCTAGTCTCTAGAGGATCCCAAGTGGCCACTTCTACAAGTGTCTGTCCCCAAGAAGCCTCTTTGTCAGTGAAGGCATTAGGGTGCATGTTCTTACTCTAATGGGCATTTATTACAGCATTTCTAATTACATTTTGAGAGTTATCAGGGAAATGCTGACAAACAAATTGCTGGGGATTCTATGTTCCTATAAGGTGCTGCAGAAACTGAAAATTAATTGTGTTCTTTGTGTTTTATTTTCAGCTCTTTCGCTGGCCACATTATGGAAAGCTTATTATGGAAGAGATGCTGATAGTTAAAGTTTACAACTGCAGTAAAGTTTTCAGTAACAGGTAAGTTCTTTTCAGTGTAAGGATAAACAAGATGAGTTAGATAACTATGAGCTGGTTAGCCTGACATCAATCACAGACAAAATCATGCAGTGACTGGTACTGGATATGATCAGTTAAGAATGAAAGGAATTGATCAGCATGTTTACATGACAATAGGCCTTGTCAACAAACTTAATTATTGCTCTCTTAAGACTGGAAGTTTGACTGATGAAGATGACGTGGGAGCCTAACAAATTTCTGCAAGGCCTTAGTTTTACCTGGTGTTCTGTTTAAAAGCTTAGCACTGTACAAAACTAATGCATTAAAAATTAATAGATATTAAAAAGAAATTATAAGTGAGGAATCATAATCAAATGGAGGTGTTTCTGCCTGAGGCCAGGAGGGATATATGCTCAGCCAAATGCTATTCAATACCTTTATCCATGATCTGGAAGAGAATATTAAACCATTGTTGGTAACATTTGCAAGAGCCGGTGGTCCAGTAAAGGATGAAGGAAACTGGTAATTTTACAGACTGATTTGGATTGCTTGGTAAACTGGGCTCATTCAAGCCCCATGTACCCTTTGGAAGGTCATGCATATAGGAACAAAGGATATAGGCCATGCTTACAGGTTGGCAGTGATTGAGAAAGCAACGTCTGTGAGAACGTAGTATGGTGTTTAGATAATCAACTGAACTTGAGCTGCCAGTAAGATCTTGCATCTAAGGAGACAAATAGAATCCTGGGATGCATAAACAGGAGTACAGAGTAGCAGCAGTAGTAAAAAGGTATATTCTGTCTGTATATGGCATTAGCAAGGTTCAGCTAAAACAGTGGTGTCAAAACTCATACTATGCCTTGGGCCAGATCTGGACCACAGGGTCCACACAAGCAGATCCAACCTGGGGCATGTAGTGGCTGAGGCTGCAGCAGGACCAGTGAGGTAAACAGTGGCTGTGGAGGGGCTAGCAGGATTGGTGGGGCAGGTGGCAGCTATAGTGGGACTGATGGGCTGAGTGGTGACTGTCAGTTGTGGGGCTGGTGGTGGAACTAGAAGGGCTGGCAATGAGGGTGACTGGCAGGAGTGGGTTAGTCGTGGTAGGGCAAACCATCTGCAGAATGACCAGGCTGTATCAGCACAGCACTTTTTCACTCTCCTGTTGCCTATGGTCATAGCCATTGGGGCTTGGAGGCCCTGAATTCTGCAGCAGGCTGCTCTCCCTCCACCTCCAGAAACTTTCCACTGAGCTCTCCTTTGCCTGTAAGAAGTCTCCTGTGGAGAAAGTGGGGTTAAGTCTTGTGGGCCAGCTGGTCACCGATGAATATTGCAGATTCTGGGGATCTGCTTCACTACTACAAAGTTCAACCTCTCACGCAGCGCTGCCCTGTCCAGGGCCATCTCTTCTAATGCCACTGTGGCATTTTACATGAAAAACATAGTGAATATAACAAGGTTCTTCAATTAATGTCAGCTGGGTGATCAGGGTGTCTGACAAAGAGGAAATGTACAGGCATTTATGAATCCAAAGTTTCTCAGGATTCATGCCTCTTTTATACATAGTGTTTATTGAATAACTAAATAAGGCAATCACAAGGTAACACACAAATCCCTTTCATTTGGTTTGATATGTTCCTAGTTTTTCATTCTTTCCTGCCTCAACTCCCTGCTTCTTTAGGTAATATAACTCTCTATGGCACCTGCCAGATATGCCAGTAAAGGTGCAATGGGATCTGATACGTGATCCACACAATCGCGCTTCCTGCCATGCCACATGTGCATGGGAGAAGGTATGATTGCGGAATTGAGCAGCAGATCCCATCACACCTTATTGCCAGTGCAGAGGGAGCCTGGTATCACAATATCAACACCATGTGCTACGGTGGTTGGGAGCCCTTGTAACAGAGAGCTTCAGTCTCTGTTACTTTAAGAGGAAAAAGAGTCCAGGGAGAGTGCCTGGTGAGGGAAGACTATGAGGGAGAAGCTGCAGGAGAGCTGGTCGCAGGAAAGTATGGACCATGAGTGTTTACTGTAGAGCTAGTTGATCTGCAGTAGCACAATAGGTCAATACATGAGTGAGCAGTATGAAACCTATTGCAGTGCTAGCTGCTCTGTGGTGGGACTGTAAGTGTGAGTCCTGCTGGGGAGATGTGGCACTGCTACAGGTAGGCTGCCATGGAGACCAGTTAGTAAGCATAATTAGAGGGCATCTGCAGCCAGCACTGTGGAGTCACCTGAAAGGGGCAGGGCCTTGGAGAGATATAAGCCAAGGCCAGAGCCAGCACAATCAGTTTGGCCGTGGAGACTGAAGAGCAAAGAGCTCTGCAGTGATGCCTGTTGCTGGGAGATGGACTATGAGCATGCTGTGCCTGGAGACAGCAAGTGAAGGAGCTGAGAGCAGTAGACTAAAGCCCAAGGCTGGGTAGGAATTCTTTGTATACAGCCAAGGGTCTAAAGGTTTAGTTATACTTAGAGTGCTTTAAGCTTTCATTTTGAATTTTACTGGTGGACTAGGTTTGGGACTGTAGGGGAGGTTTGGAGCTCCCAGGGTGCCAGGGAGGCAAAAGGCTTAAGGCCACCAGGGGCAAGGCACAAGCTGCTGTACTCTGAGGAGGGCGAGAACCAGGGCCAGGGGCCTGTAGCACAAGGAGAGCGAGAACAAGGGCTGGAACCCATAAGCCAGGTCAGGCACAGTAGGCATAAGCTAAGGCAGCAAGAAGGAAGGGGCTGATGCCCCAACAAGGATGTAGGGCCTGAGGTGGCCTGCTGTTGAACTGAAGGCTATGTGCCCACCAAAATCATTAATTGGTAACACCTGCAGGGCATGGACATGGCTGTAGGGGAGGTGGGAGGCTGTGATTAGCCCTTAAAGCTAAAAGTACCCTGAGGGGCATGGATAGGCAGAGGGCCCACTGAGTGCAAAGTAGGACTGAGACTGGCAGGGTCCATATGGGGCCTCCTGGCTGTCAGGAGAACTGAGGGCTTGCTCAGGACCCTTAGACAACCTCCCTTTCTAGTTATCAATAGTTACATCAAGGCATGGCAAACAAGAAGAGGAGGATACCCTAGAGCCAGAGCAGGACAAGGGTTGTGTGGCCACTAGGGGGTGTCATGGCCACCCCTGGAACACTACTTGCTACAGCCCTGTCAGCTGATCTGGACTCACAGGCATAGGGGCACACCTGACCACATATTCAATTACTGGCATGACTGGTATTTTTTGTGGAATAACTTTGTGACTTATTCTTTGTGTTATGATGCTTTTAATTACTTTAATATGTGGCTGGGTTACAACTTAAGATGTGATACATGTCATAAGTGTAATGTGTGGCAGGGGCCTCTTTATTACATTCAGGCCCCAATCTAGCATAGCCTGATAATCAAGGATCCTAGTTTTCCCTGAGAAAAAAGGTAAAAAAAATAAATCTCTGTTTAAAAATTAAAAAAAATCAGTGTTTTTTGCAACCTACTGTCGGTGGCGTCCCGTAGTAAGCAGTATAATTTTTGCTTTTATTTTTACCATGGTTTTTGCCCCTTGACTGATCGGCAGCAGGGCAGAGGGGGAGGGAATGTAGCTGATTGGCTGAGAGGCAAAAAACACGGTGAACGTGAAAGAGCAGAAATGGCTCTGCAGGATGCTGCCATGCTTTCAGTAGGTCAGAAACGCAGATTCTGTGTTTTTCTGTGGCAACCGGAAAACTAGGATCCCTGCTGATAATGTCTTATCCTGACCTCAAAATTCCCTGTACCTTTGGGAATGAATTACTTTGTTTATTACATTTCAGAGTGGGCCTTATTAAGTCCTGAAGCCTAATGGTTAGACCTTTGTTGTAAATAGCAGTGTTGTTTTAGCATGGAGCTGGCCAACACATGGGTACACCTTGGGAAGAAAAATCAAAAACACAGATATAAAATAGGTGATAACTGGCTGGATGCCAGCTCTGTGGAGAAGAAATTAGGTGCCTTGGTGGAATTAGGAAACTGCTGAGAGAGGAGGTTTCAGGTGTCATCATCAAAAGCTGATAATACTTCTCTAGTCCTGAAGCCAAGGCTTTGAATCTTTTTACCCCCTATAAAACTGTGACTGTTGTGTGGCCAAGGAAGGGTTTATCTGGTTCTTTGTGATGACACCTCTCAGCAGCACCTTGCCCCCTGCCCCCTCTGCTCTGTGTGGCCAGAGGCCTGAGCCCCTATGCCTCCATTCTGGCACCTCAGGGTGCAACTCTATCAGGTATGCCTCTGGTGGATGAGGATCAGAGTGGCAGTTTGGGTGGGGGTGTAACTTGTGGCATGCTTCCCAAAAAGGTTGACCACCATTGCTGTAACAGAACAGTTTTTCCCATTGCTTCAGCATCATGTATATAAAAAGTAAGTTCAAGATCACAGTTAGGAGAGACCATATGAATTAACAAAATGGATAACTACCCTTTCTGCTTTTTCAAGGGACTGAGAATGAAACCATGTATAATAGTCAGGGATCCTGGTTTTCCCTGATAAAAAATGGCAAATTCACTGATAAAAAATTGCAAAATCCGTGATTAAAATGAAAGGCCCCCCACAGGTGGCTCAGCCCTGCTGGTGCCCCTCACTCCCCAC
>NW_005842592.1:1022878-1024726 GCF_000455745.1 Alligator sinensis | reverse complement strand
TCAAATATTCCCACCAGCGGCTGTGCAATGATGTCGTCCAGTGTCTTCAGCACCCTCGGATGGAGCTCATCCGGGCCTGCCGACTTAAAGGCATCCAGTTCCTCCAAGTGACTTTGCACCATCTCAGGGTCTACGCATGGTAGTCTGGTGCCTTGCTGCTGCCTCTTTACAACCCCAGTGAGAGACTTGTCTTGCCCCTTGCTTAGGAACACTGAGGCAAAGAACTCGTTGAGGAGTTCAGCCTTGTCCCCCCTGTCCATCACCAATTGCTTCTGCCCATTTAATAGGGGTCCTATACCTCCCTGGGCCTTCCTTTTACTCCCTATATATCTAAAAAACAATTTTTTTTTTATCCTTTATCCTTTTGTTATCCTGTTGGTGTATATCTGTGAATTATTCTTTTGACATAATAACTAGACTTGTAATTCTTGAATCTTTTCTCTGGCTTGGCATTTGGTTCCTGACTTATAACTTCTCAGTATTATCCCTGACATCTCTAGCCTAGTAGATAGTGATAATTTAGTCTCAAGAAGTCATTTAAAAGTTGGTGACACGCCTTCAGTTATAGGCCTTCCTTACTATTATTATTTAGGTAGCAAGTTTTAAACACACCCAGAAGCAACACGCCTTGGAAAAGTTCTCAGGTTGGGAACTGGCACCTGCAGGGTATTTACAGCCTTTGACCAGCCTTCAAGGAGGGTGGAGGAGCAAACTTCTGTTTTATGGGTCTGATGAGGAGTTGGAATGAGAGCCATGAGCAGGAGAGAGCTATTCTGGTATCCATACTGAGCTTGTGGAGAGGAGTACACTCCATGCCCTAGAAATGTGGGCATTCTCTACCAGGAGTCCTGGCTTCCACAGGGACTTATGGTAGAAGTTTGAGTTTGAAGGGTAGGGCAGGTTCAAGATGGGAAGTGAGGGATGTCTGTGTTGAGTTCCCCATTAAAAAATGCAACTAGTGCCCAGTTGTTAAATCAGAAGTGATGAGAGCTGCAAGTCAGGACTCCGTGTCTCAGGTATAAGTAGAGGAGTGCACTACACAGCAGGCCTCCTAAACTTCATGCAGATTTTAGAAGTGAATATGCTGTTTTAGTGAAAGCTAAGATTTTTCTGAGATATCTATGAGAGTTGGAAGCCCAAGTACCATGACAGCTAATGAGAGCTTATTGTCCACATCCCTTAAACAATTTGGCAGATGTTAGCCTAAGCAGGAGAAAAGGAGTTTGGCCACCTGCTGTAGGCCTCACTGGACTATAGATTAACACAACTAGTGCTCAGTGCATGTCCAAATTGTACAAAGGTTGTGCTGCAGCATTGACCAAAACAGGCCACACTGGGGCATGGCTACACAGTCATTAATGCACAGTGGTTACTACACATTTAATTTAGTACATTTATAATAGATTTGTGCATTCTGGGTAAGAGGCCGGGCACCTAGAAGGTAGGCAAAAGAAGGCTTGTGGCTAAATTTATATGTCTCTTTACTCACTTAGATGGCATGTCAGTGGCTGTGTAATTACAGCTTCTGGCACTTACAGTTGAAGATTTTATTTCTCCCTGATGTAAAACTGAATAACCTTGCACAGGTATCTACTGGGGTAGTGCTTTTGAATCTCCTTCCCATGTTTTAACCCAATATCCTATTGATTAGGACAGCTGCCTAGGAAGTAAAAAACCCAGGTCCTAGGCAGCAGAAGGGTCGGGGCCTGTGGCTTACAAGTAAGAGGCAGAGGTAGGGCATAGGCATATCATTGACCCCCGCCACCCATCCTTCCTGCCCCCCACCCATGTCCTCTTTTTTTGATACTGGAAATAGGGTTCAGGCTCTTGCACATACTAAGCAGGAAT
>NW_005842592.1:1019347-1022839 GCF_000455745.1 Alligator sinensis | reverse complement strand
TGCAGACATGCCCAGAGCAACTTTTCACTCTGCATCCTCGGAAAGAATCCCTGTCTCAAGATTCCCCACTTCTAGAACATGGATACTAAAATTACCTCCCATCTTTGGCATGCACGTGGATTCACTGACTCACCTCTGCCTCTGACTGCAAAGGTGTAATATGCCAAGGACCTTTCCTATGAGTTTTCTTTCCTTTTGATATTTCTCCATTGCAGATTGCATGGTAGTGCAAACAGAGTCAAGCTAGTTGTACGAGAGAACCCCATCTGCTTCAGCTAACCCTGGGTTGTAACCTGGGCTGGATACATGCCAGAGGGAGGGGGGACCTGTTCCCTTTGTCTCAAGCTTCCCCGCCACTGCGGGTCATGTGACTAGCTTCCTCACCTGGAAAGGTGATGTCATTTGAAAGCACCAGGCATTAGCCAGTGGGGCTGCTCCTGGTGGGACCTCAGTGATGAGGCCACTATAAGGGATAAAAGGGGTCCCCATAAAGAAGGAAGGCACTGCTATTTTGAGCTGAAACATCTTTGGCAGAGCCATGCTGGAGCTCATGGGGAGAGAGGAGGAGCAGCTGAATGCTGCAGCCCTCTCCCTCTGTCGTTTGAAACTGGACACACAAGCAACTGCCCGCCTCCAGAGGAAAGCAACCAGCCTCTGGATGATACTTGGGAGTAATCTACTGGAACCTATCTGGATATATAGTTTGCAGTAGCACAGCTGTGTAATCAAAGGCTATCTAGCCGACCTGTTTGCTCTAAGGGTATTCTTTGATCTTGCACTATCCTGTATCTTACCCCAGGCCTTCTTTCTGTACCAATAAAATTCTCCTCCGAGCATGGCGTGGGAGACCTATTGGGAGATGGACTGGGTTGTGCCTTGGTGCTCCCGTGTTCAGGCTGACTATGGGAGGCTATGATTTGGACTTGTGGCTAAAAGAAGCACCCCAAGTTCTTGCAGTGAGTCAAGTGCCCTTCAGGTCTATAAAGCCTGTGTGCCTCAAGAGGCGCAGAGCCACTCACAGACCGAGACTCTGGAGTGGTGGCAACATCACCCCCAGGCTTGCGGGTGTGCTCCAGGAAGGGGGTCGGCTAGACGTGAGGTGCCCCCAGGGAGGTACTTAGAGCTTGGTAGGTGGTTGGGCACAGTGAGGTGTGTGGCGCAGTGCAGGAGCACCTCCTACTGGCACCCACCACACAAGGCAGTTAGCCATATTTGTCTAAAGCTTAGGCAGAAGGCAGGGCAGTGTGGCAACTCATAGACTAACTCATTCAGAGAGGCATGAGCTTTTGTAGGCTACAGCCTACTTCATTATATACTACAAATATGAATAGCATCTGATGAAGTGGGCTGTAGCCTACAAAAGCCCATGCTTCTCTGCCTGAGTCTGCAAGTCTGCCTGAGTCTGCACCTATCTCCTTGGCAGCTGGCAGGCTTCATGGCCTCAGCAGGGGCTGGCAGGCCTGCAGCTTTCACCCTGCTATGCCTAAACACAAACAGTGTCACCCATGTCGCGAGTTTTGCTTGTCCACAGCTTGAGGTACAGTTTCCCCAAACCCCTGCACCTATCTCCTTGAAGCTTGGCAGGATTAGCATGCCTGCAGTTTTGACCCTGCTGTGGTGTGATGCATATAAATGATGTAAATTTGGCTCTCAAGACATTGAGGTACAGTTTCTCTGAAGTCCCTGCACCTGTCTTCTTGAAACTTGGCAGGCTTTGTTGCCTCAGCAGGGGCTACCATTTTTGCAAGTTTCATCTAAATCTGGCCATAAATGAGAAATTTGTAGGCTGTTTCAGCCTTTCACATTATAGCCTATGGGCGAAACGTCGAAAAAGCGTTGAAACGATGAGGCGTTCCGACTTGCCTCATTTTGTTTCGAGGCCGTTTTGACCATAGCTGTTCGATTTTGATGTTGCTGTTTCTACCTCAAAACAGGTCGAAACAGCATTGAAACAGAACTGGTGGCGGTATTTCGCACAGCGCTACTAAATATGCTCCACTATTACTTTTAGCAACATCACTCTTCAAGAAGTGAGTGAATGCCTTGTGCATTTCAGTAGCTGTACTGTTTCTATTACTAGCAATCATGTTGGTACTGGGGCAAGTCATTACCAGCAAAGTTAAAAACAAAGTTTACATTACCATCAATTATTTATTTTAGCATTGACATAAGCAGCACAGCTGTGTATATAAGTAGCAATATTTTTAAGATACAAGAATTTGGTTTGCAAATTAGAGTAGAAATAATGGCAATATTAGAAATGAACCGTTTGAATGTATAGGTAGAAAAGGCCCAGCTTGACTTAAAGGCAGGCCTGGTAGCATGCCACCTATTACTAAAGGTTGCCAGACATTTGCTATTATAAGGCCTTCCTTTCAGTTGCTCATAAGGGCTACACTTTAACAAATCAGCGTAATAGCTAATGTGTTGCATATTTTCCTCTGGCTGAAAGGTTTTGGAAGAATTCAGCCAGAACAGCTTGGCTGCTTTTAGGAAGAAAGGTAGGGACACAAAAACTGTTTCACTGTAAAAAACAACAACTCCCCCCACTGCCCCCGCCGCAAAAAAAACCAACCCCTCCCTTCCCAACCCCCCCACCCCACTTTTTTTTGGAAGCTCCAGAGCAGGGACCTGACATTTCACATAAATGAAGTCTTTGTTAATCCCACGAAAAACTGTCCCATTTTGACTTTGCAACTGAGCAGGGAGCTTGTCGTTTTTGAGCTCTCATTGACACCCCTGACCCCGTCCTTCTGGCACTGAGATAATGAAGCCATATGATTCAATACAGAGGGCCAAAGTGCACTGTGGGGTTGGAGTGGGCAGTACATTAGGAAAAGGAGCTGAATTGGAAGCAGAAGCTGGCAAAGAAGGAGACTGAACGGTGGTATGCTGGACATTTTTCCTCCTTAGGTGCAGCACTTTGCATTTCTCCGTGTTGAATTGCATTCTGTTGTTTTCTGCCCATATGTCCAACCTGTCCAGGTCTGCTTGTAGTTGTTCCCTGCCCTCCGGCGTGTCCACTTCTCCCCACACTTTTGTGTCATCCACAAACTTGGACAGAGTACATGTCACTCCCTCGTCGAAGTCGCTGATGAAGACATTGAAGAGTATCGGTCCAAGGACCGAGCCCTGCGGGACCCCACTGCCCCATCCCCCCACGCCTCTCGGGGTGCACCCCTTTAGCCAATTCACCACTCACCGGACTGTGTAGTCATCCAAGTCACAGCCTCTTAACTTGTTCACCGGTATGGGGTGGGATACCGTATCGAAGGCCTTCCTGAAGTCTAAGTATACGACATCCACCCCTCCTCCTGTGTCCAAGCATTTTGTAACCTGGTCATAAAAAGAGACTAGATTGGTCAGGCATGATCTGCTTGCCACGAACCCGTGCTGGTTTCCCCTTAGCATAATTTGTCCTGCCGGGCTCTCGCATATGTGAGCCTTGATCATTTTTTCAAAGACTTTGCCAAGGATGGAGGTGAGACTGAC
>NW_005842592.1:1017534-1017979 GCF_000455745.1 Alligator sinensis | reverse complement strand
CCCTATATGTTTTGTGGCCCCCCCCACAGGGGTTATAGCCCCCCCCGCCCCCCAAAAGGCCAAATGGCTTCTGCAAGGGCTACGACCCCTGCTTGCTCCCCCAGTCCCCAGATTGCTGCCCTGCCTGGCCCCAGCCCCTGCTTGCACCCCCAGCCCCCTGATGGCTGCCCCACCCCCCCACCAGCCTATAGCACTTAAAAACAAATAAATAATTTTAAAAAGTCTTTACTCATGGGCAGTAGCAGGGGCTGCGGGGGCTCTGGGTCTTAATGGCAGAGCCCCCCACCCATGCAGCATGGGGCAGCAGGGGCAGCAGGGCCTGGGCTGGGGCGGCTACAACTGTCACCCTGCCCAACACTGTGCAGGGTTGGGGGTAGTGACCCCGATAGCAGTTGTTACTGCCGGTGACTGCGGGGTGTGAGGGGGCGGGGGTGGATTTTTTTAA
>NW_005842592.1:1006407-1017105 GCF_000455745.1 Alligator sinensis | reverse complement strand
CTATCAAGGGCAAGGTGTTTACAGCCCAGGACCCAGTGCCTGTGATCCCCCAAACCCCTCCCCCCTCAGATCCTTTTCAACAGTCATCCCCCCCAGCCATTTATAACCCAATCTGTATCTGTGCTTTTGAAAATTCTCCTCTAGATGCAGCAACTTGCATTTATTTCCTTGAACTTCATCCTTTTCTTTCAAGCCCAGCTCCCCAATCTATGCAGATTCATCTGCCTTATGTTTCTATCCTCTAAAGTGTTTGCACTTCATTCCAGTTTCACATCATCTGGATGCTTGCCTGTATATTCTGTCATCCAAATAAATGATTACACCAATTAGCAAACAAAAGCCTTCAATTCTTCATCATCTTGCAATTGATGGCATTTATTTTAGGTAGCACAGAGAGTAAAATTAATGCATGAAACATCACTTTCCTGCTTCAGCAGCGTTAACACAAAATGACCAAAGTCAAGTGTCATTGTACGTACAAACCTACAGAATTAACCCTCCACCTTCATTTTTTGTAAATAGGTTGCACACTACAATATGGAAACAATAATTTCATGAGTTAATTATAAAAGAAACATAAGTAAAGTCATGAAAGAAAGATGGACAGACTGTTCTTGGAGCGGATCAGCCGGTGGAGCAGTTTCCTCAGAGCAGCTTGGATCTCCTTGTTCCTCATGCTGTAGATGACCGGATTCATCAATGGAGGCACCACAGAATACAGAACAGCGGAGAGCTTGAGCAGCTGGGGTATTTCACAGAAGAACTGGCTGATGATATTTGAGTGGCAGAAGGGGAGACTGAAGGTGTTCCCAGCGTGCAGTGCAGAGTAGATGACACCAGCAGCCCAGGCACTGGCAGCCATCTTGATGCAAGCTCTCCTGTTCATTATTATCTCATAATGCAGTGGCTTGCAGATAGCAATGTACCGGTCATATGCCATGATGGTGAGGAATGAAAAATCAGCTGAACAAAAGAGGATCAAGAGAAAGACCTGGGCCACACATCCAGCATAGGAAATTGTCCTGGTGTTTGAGAGAGAATTGGCCATGGAGTTAGGGACAATGACAGAGATGGCTCCAAGGTCAAGGATGGACAAATTTGCCAAAAAATAGTACATGGGGCTGTGGAGGTGGTGGTCCGTAGTTACAACAGTGATGACAAGGAGGTTCCCCACCAGAGCTGCCAGGTACGCTGCCAGAAAGATGACAAAGTGCAAGATCTGCAGCTGCCGAGTGTCAGAGAAGCCCAGGAGGAGGAACTCGGTTACAGTGGTCCAGTTGGACATCTTCCTTCCCAGGGCACCGTGCAAGTCCTGGGTATAATAAAACAAGGGCAGTGGTAAGGAGGAGAGTAAAAACCTCAGTGGCTTTGATATTCCCATCAATAACGTCCCCAGATTTCATGCAAAGATTGTAAATATTCCACTTTTTTGCCCCATGGAAAATTTGATTTTAATAAAATACTTTTCCCTGACAAGACCCTACATAAAATAAAATGCTTTGATAGTCCATTTAAAAAGTGAAGAAAATGTTAACCCAGACACAACCCTGGACATTTTTGTTTGTTTATTTATTTTTGCTTTAAATCTGAAATGCTATAGTTTAAATTGATCTCACTTAGAAAATGTATTCTGGAAACAAATATATGTGACATAAAATATATTATATAAAAAGATGAATTCCTTAGAGCCCACAATTCCACACCTCCTTCCCTCCTACCTTACACTCAATAAGCTGTATAACATTATCTGAATTAATAGCAAAAACATTGAAAATGTCTTCCTTCACTCCTGTAGCTTTGAAACTATTATACATAAAATGCAGTATGATTTGTGTAGCCAGGTTTTCCAACATTTATATTCTTAAATCTCCTCTGCATCTTACTAAGACAGGACACTTCACTGATGCAGAAAACTTACTGACATTGTTTTTGTGGAAATGTCCTGATCTTGTGTCATATCCTGGCATCCCCTGCCGAGATCCTTTGCTCTTGTCCAGTTGATCTCTCAGATCTCCTCTGTACCAACCACTAGCATAGATCTCTAAAAGCACAGGTAACTCAGAGGTCTTTCTCTGCTCCCTCTGTCACTGAACAACTGAAGTAAATCCAGCCAGGTTTTTTTAAAAGTAGTGAAGCAAGACAGCAATTTTTCAGTTGTTTTCTTCCAAAGGCTCATGGGACTCGTTCCCTGGAGTCCTGCACAGCTCAGAAGAAAAAGCCCAGGTGTAAACAGTCTGAGCTGTACAGATGTTAGCAGAACATCAGAGCTGTGCTCTGGTTTGATCTCCCTCATGATACACATCAAGCCCACAGGGGTGGTCTAGTGGAGACACTGCATGCAATGGGCATTGTGGACTGACTGTATCTGGTGTTTACACCATGTGTACAGCTCTAGCCCTGCACACCACACACAACACAACCTGGCCCCAGCACCGTGCACAGCATAAGATGTGAGGGGCCAGCCTGCGGCACATGGTACCCACAGCAGGTCACTGGGGATGTGTATTGCATGTGGCATTGGCGATGTGTAGGAGGTGTAGGTATTTCACAGAAGAACTGGTTGATGGTACTTGAGTGGCAGAAGGGGAAACTAAAGGTGTTCCCAGTGTGCAGTGCAGAGTAGATGGCACCAGCAGTCAGAGTAGATGACACCAGCAGTCCAAGTACAGGAGGCCATCTGGACGCAAGCTCTCCTGTTCATTACTACCTCATAATGCAGTGGCTTACAGATGGCAACATATCAGTCATAGGCCATAACTGTGAGAGAGGGTACATTTGCTCCCAAGAAGCAGATGAGACAAAACACTTGGACAACACATCCAGAATAGGAGATCGACCTGGTGTTCAATAGGGAATTAGACATGGATTTGGGCATGGTCACTGACACAGAGCCAAGGTCCAGGAGAGACCAATTAACCAAGAAAAAGAACATGGGAGAATGAAGTTCATAGTTAAGAGTTACAATTGTGATGATGAGGAGATTCCACATCAGGGCTGCCAAGTACGCTGCTAGAAAGATAACAAAGTGTAAGGTCTGGAGCTCTCGAATATCAGAAAAGCCCAGGAGCAGGAATTCAGTCACGGTGGTTTGGTTGGGCATTTTCCTCTTCAGTGTATAGTGCAATACCTGTGAAGGAAGGACAAGGACAGTGGCCAAGATCAGAGTTACAAATATAACAGGAGGGAATCTCATGTCAGAAACAGCTCGTGAACAAACTGCCAGTACTGTCTACCTTTAATGCTGTAAAATTGTCAGTGGAAGGTATTATTGCTGGGAATATGGCCTTTTAAGTATAAAGGAATTCCACACAAGTCCTTATCTGTGGGCATATATATAAAAAACCAAACGACCCAGAAGATATTTTAGAACAAAACAATATTTATAATTATGAATATCGGTTATGTAATATCTCAGATGGTTTGCCCTTTAATTGCTTCATGCTCTCATTCTCCTCATTTCAGATCTCACTATGAAACCATCTCCCTTCATCAAGCTGGCAGACCAACCACAGTGTGGCATTTTGTATTTGATTTTGAATAGCAACAACAGGAAAAGAACGAACCTCAGCAAACAACGCGATCTGGCACAGTGCCCACAGCACTTGTGACTAAGATAAGATGTTGGTCAATAAACTGCTAATGCCCCTCTTTCCCCTTCCCTGCTATATACAGCATAAACATAGACAGCATCCTAAGTGTCACCTTGGCTGAAAATAATGTATTCTGAGTTCTCCCTGCCGTGTGGTTATAAGCTGATTTGCATGGTCCCCACCCACATCTGGATGGTCATCTCTTTACCATGATAGGCCAATACCATCCTTCTGTCACCTGCACTTTGTGTCATTGATCTTCGTCATTTGGGTACAAGATCTTTAAGCTCTTTTGGGCAAGGGATGCTTCTCACTATGCATTTGCTCATCACACTTTGTTGGGTCCCCTGACCCTAATTTGAGAGGCACTCGGATATGTGAAAGAGATTTTCAGGGGTATGAACTGTGGGGCTTACTGAGTTCTTCCTCCTTCAGGCATTTTTCTTGAAAACAACCAAATCTGGATGCAATGACTGAGGTGGGATTGTAATCCTGGTGTTGCTGGGCAATACTGGTGCTCTGCCAAGGGATTTAGAATTTAAGCCTGGAAGGATATTTCTTATAAGAAAATGTCTTCTCTTCAAGACATAATGTTTAGCAATATGTGTTGCAGTATTTCTTCCAAAGCATAAGTTTATGTAGAAGAACTAAAAATAAAATGTGTGTGGGGGAGGATTATTTGGTTTAAATCTGCAGTCTTCATGAGCTTTTGATTGAAAATCTCCGATTCCAAAGACCCTGAAAGATGTGGTTTCTTGATAGCAAGTTCAGATTTTCTTAGGGAGCTGTTTCTCTTTCTTTCTTTTTTTCTTCGACCAGTTGAATAGTTTTTGAATATGTTGGTATTAAAATGTTGATAGATTTCCAGTTGTGACTTTCTTCAGTTCTGAAATACCACACACATCCTCCTTGTCACCAACCAAACACATTCACTTGCAATAACGACCTTACTGCAATGTTCTTTGTCAAGTTTGTTCTTAGGGAGCTGTTTCTCTTTCTTTCTTTTTTTCTTCGACCAGTTGAATAGTTTTTGAATATGTTGGTATTAAAATGTTGATAGATTTCCAGTTGTGACTTTCTTCAGTTCTGAAATACCACACACATCCTCCTTGTCACCAACCAAACACATTCACTTGCAATAACGACCTTACTGCAATGTTCTTTGTCAAGTTTGTCTCAGCTTGTGATCAGATCCTCCAGTGCCAGGACTGTTTGCTAATTTTCCTCCTAGTGATTTATCTAATTTCTCTTTTCCCTGCCACTACCAAATCTTCAGAAGTCAAACTATGTTAGTAGGAGCTTTCTCTTCACTCCAAGACCGAACTGGCAGAAGCAGAGCCAGTTTCTCTCTGTAGATGACAGTGAACTTCACTGGTATGGAAGAACTGATGCTGTAGGAAGGTGATTTATCCACATGTCTCGTCTTAGGGCTTCTGGAGCTTATTTGGGGACACTCGGTAAGCCACTCTTGCAAGATCTGAGGGAATGGTTCTCCCTCAGTGTGACACAGTGGCGATGCGGAGGGGGTACACAGGGGTGCACATGCACCCCTTGAGAGCACCGATGCACCCCGTGACCATCCGCGCTTGCCACTTAGGCGATGGGCAGCGGGGCAGGTGAGAGTGCCAATGCCCCACCCCTGCAAGCACCAGCTAATCACTGCAGCCACTCCCAGAAGTGGCCGCAGCCACTCGGGGAAGCGGCTGCAGCAATTGGCCGCAGCGATCAGCTGTCATGGGATCAGTCGCAGGGGGGAATCCCCTCCAGTCGGCAGGATCGGCAGCAGCAGAACACCCCTCCATTTGGCAGGACTGATCACAGGGGGGGCAAGTGTCCCCCTGACTAAGGCAGCACCAGTTGTCTATGGTGTGACAGGAAATCCAGGGTCTCAATTGGACGACTCAGGTGCCTGTACACTAATGCCAGGAGCATGGGGAACAAGCAGGAGGAGCTAGACCTCCTACTCTCCAGTGGGCATTACAAGCTAGCCCAGCTTACCTCTGAAGCACAGAATCAGAAATAAGCCTTCCTGGGTTCTTACATTTTAAAGCTTTGATTCTTTAGTTAGTTCACCTTTTATCTATTGTTATCTGCTTCTGGGCCAGGATACACATCATCTGGTGGCCAGATTAAGACAGACATCTTAAAAGTCAGTAAAGTTTATAGTCACATTTAGGAAAAGTATTACATAAGTTAGCTGGCTCGGTTTCATAGCTTTGGTGGTGTTGTCAATACCTTTAAGATCTACCTAACTACTTTTTAGACATAACAATGACTCTAATATAGGTGGCTCAGTATCTTTTCTCTTAACTTTTATGCCATGCACTTCTCCGTGCTCCAGTAAATGTGTCACTATATCCATCTTGTTATTTTTCAGTTGCTTTGGTTTTCTTTAATTTCAAAACAGTGAATCCTGGGACAGGCAAAAAAGCAGAACGGACTGAGGCATGAGCTGTTCAGTGCTCGGTTCCCTTGTGGAAAAGCAAAGTCTAAACTGGCAACAAGCACAGAGAGGCAACAGGGGCTAGTGAAGGCAGGTCAGGATGGCTGGACTCATAAAATTGGCACTCATCTCTGCAAATAGATCACTTCACATGCCTGTGGTCACCCTGTTCCACTCTGGGACCTGCAGGGTGACAATGGAGGCTGGAGGAAAAATCACCATGCGTTGTGCAGTTAGACTCGGGTCAGTCATTCTGTCTGGATCAAGCCAATCAGGAATTTTGTGACTGTGTACTAAATTACTCTTACCTTGTTTCCTGGCAGGCCACAGCCTCAACCCTGGATCCTCAGCCTGCCCAGTTCAGCTGCTCAAGCTAGCCTGCAACCTCTCCAGCTGACCATTCAGGCTGGGGAAGCCTGTCCGGAAACCTCTATCAGGGCCTGGCTTTTTGCTCATTCTCTACCACCAAAGTGGCCAGTCACTCCCCCCACTTCACTCCACCTCCATCTAAACTCCTGACCTGGAACTGGAAGTGTCTGGACAACAGGGACGCGGATGGCTTTCCTGTCATCATACCTGTGCTTCTGCCAGCTCTCTCTGGGTGCATCTGCACGTGCAGTTAGGGTGAAAACTCTGGTGCAGTTCACAGCACATTGAGCAGGGGTGGAGCAGCTCCATGCTCGCACAGGGCTGGGGGGCCAGCCCTAGACTCTGGAGGGCATCATCAGGCAGCCCAAGGGCTGAATGAGGCATGCGGGTGCTCCAGTGCGGGGCTAGCCATCTACAAGTGCATTGTGGTGGCATAAACTACTCTGGTGTAGGATAATACTTGTCCCAGACCATACTAACCTATGGTGGAGTTAATTAATTGACTGCAACCTAATATGGGCACACATGTAGATAGCAATGTTTAATGTAGATAGCAATGTTACTTAGTCAGCTCCACAGTAAAGCACACGTGTCAATGCACAGTTTGATTTCCTGGCTTGTCGACTTGGATGGCTCTTTGTCTCCCCTCCTTGCCTGATCCTCCTGCTTCCTGATTCAGCTTCCCCCACAGACCCATTCTCACAGCCTGGCTCATTCCTGGAATCCGCTTACTAAGCCAGACCCCAGTCAGCACCTTGAACGCCAAGGGACCCCCAGATCTGGCAGCCTCTGGCCCAGTGTGACATTTTCAGAGAGTATCCAGAGTTGAGTGCCCTGCAACTGATAAGACCAGAAGCAGAAACTACAGCTCTCCCAAATTATATGGGCTCAGGGAGAGGTGTCTTAAGTGTAGCTGGCCTTCCTCATCATCTTAATCCAACCTAAAGAGGTTAGGGATTCTTAAACAAATCATCTCTGTCCTGAAAATGTCTCTGACTAATAGCTACATGTCAGGTGTCCTCAAACCAGGCAGACTGGAGGAAAAGCCCACCTCTTTTCCAGCAGCCTCGTACTCAGAGCACTTCCTCAGTAGTCTGCCTGACACTCAGTGGGTGGGTCTCGCCTTTTTTAATACACATTAAGGGGTCACTAAGAAACCATGCTGTTTAGTTAATGTGCATTGAAATAAGCTAAGGTGCATTAAGCATCACTTAAACTGCGGGTGTCTGTACATGAGTAGGGAGGCTGCTCTGACGCTGCAATTCCACTGCATTGGAGCTGACTCGATTAATCGAGACTGCTGGACTGGGAAAATTCCCGTGCTCCAGCAGCCTCCCACATCTCATGTATCAATGCCCCTGCATTTCCAAATGGTGGCAGGGGCGCTTTATCTAAAGCTCCTTCAACTTTATCTAAAGTTTGTCGAGCGAGCTTTAGATAAAGCACCCCTGCTGCCATTTTGAAGTGCGGGGATGATGATACACAAGATGCTCTGGGAGCTCTAATTACAACAGCTGCCAGAGCCGCTCTAATTAAAGCACACTCCCATGCTCCACTCCCAGAGCACTTGTATAAATGCTCTGTGCTGTTTATTTAATGTGCATTAAAACAGGCTAATGCACATTTTCCTAGCACCTCACAATGGAGGGTGCATATATACAAGCACCAAGGCTCCTTCAATGTGCTGGAATTCCAGCATGTCAGAGCAGACTCGATTAATGAAGTCTGCTGGACATGGTAATTGCTGTGCTCCAGCATCTCATGTATCAGTGTCCCTGTGCTTAAAAATGGCAGAGGGGGCGCTTGAACTGAAGCTCATTGAATTAACTTTCCTTCAAGCACCCTCACTGCCATTTTTAAACATGGGGAGGCTGACATGAGATGCAGTGGTGGTCTTGGAGCCACTCTGCTTACAGCACCACTCCCCCCCCCACCCCCCAGAGCACATGCAAAAGTGTGTGGAGATACTAGATTTAATGCGCATTAACTAAAGAATGTTAATGCATGTGTAGTGGTGCTCAGAAATTAGGAGACCTGATTCCAGAATCATCTCAACCAAGGGAGGTTTGAACACACATCACCCTCTTCCCGGAAATGAACCCCATCATAAATAAAAGTTAATGTGCTTAAAGTCAATGAACAAATGCATTGATCAAATTCTGAATGATTCAAAGAAAATGGCCATTCCCAATGTCTTTAGAAGGATGATTACTTGATATTATTCTTCTGTTGTAGGTTGTTTTAGGAAACACTGTAAGTCCTCCAATTCTAAAATGCCTTTCCATTGTACTAAAATTGACACAGCATTCATGTATTTATCCACTTGGGTTTAAGAAGAAAAAATGCACATAGTAGACCCTAGATGCATATTAACACATGACAATACATCCAGGAGGCAGATCCAGAATTAAAATAGGCTTTTATCTGGAGACGCACCCATCCAGAAACCTACAGAAACTCTCTTCTCGCCATTTACTATTGAAAGAAAATACTAATGATGCCATCTATAATTCCTGGACCCAAAAATCTCCAACCAAAAAAATATTCCCCTCTGCCACCATCCCTTCCATGGACTATAAGACAAATGTGGATGTTTTCCAAATGCATACATTCAACAGAAATTAATTATCTGAAGTGCTATAACTTTTGAACAAGAAAATAGGATTACTCCATAATACCTTTCTTAACAGTGGGCCATTGAGGAACAGCCTACCACAACTGGCTGAAGGGAAGGCAAGCAACTCACACAAGCTTCCTAAGTGAATGTCAAGCCAGAGAGGAAGCATATTACAGTATAGGAATGACAAACCTGAGTCCTCTCCACATAGCAGAGATGGCCTCAGTTCAACAGTCCAGCAGCCTTTCTATGATCAGGTGACTCATCACCTGGATGAGAGAAAAGCTGTTGACATCATATACCTCAACTTCCAGAATAAATGAAAGGGATCTGAGGGTAAATATAGACCCCAGCATGAATATGAGCCGGCAATCCGACGCAGTAGCCACTAGGGCCAATAAAACTCTGGCGTGCATCAAGCGATGCATCTCCAGTAAATCCAAAGAAGTGATTCTCCTGCTTTCCTCCAACATTGGTGCAGCCGCAGCTGGAGTATTCCGTTCAGTTCTGGGCACCGTACTTCAACAAGGATGTGCTAAAGATTGAGTGTCCACAGAAGGGCCACCTGCATGATCAGGGACTTGCAAGGCAAGCCATGTGAAGAGAGGCTGAGCAATCTCAGACTCTTTAGCCTAAAGAAAAGAAGGCTGAGAAATGACCTGATTGTGGCTTACCGCTATATCAGAGGCGTACATCAGGGGCTCAGTGAGCAACTCTTCACCAGGGTGCCCTGGGGGAAAACTAGAAACTCCTGGAAGATAGTTTCAGGCTGAACATTAGGAAAAACTTCTTTGCAACTAGGGGGTCCAGATGATGGAACAAGCTCCCCCCAGAGGTGGTGCAATCATCTACCTCAGAGGTCTTCAAGAGAAGACTGGATGGTCACCTGGCTGGGGTCGTCTAACCACAGATGTCTTTCCTGCTCATGCAGGGGGCTGGACCCAATGATCCTTTGGGGTCCCTTCCAGCCCTACTATTCTATGAAACAAGTGTCAAAAGGCCCTGCTGTCATTAAGCCAAGGTCCTATAAAAAGTAACAACTGAAGGTCTGGAGTGGAGAAGAAACTAAACAGTTGCAGAAGAGCAACATCAAGGAGCCAGTATGCAGGGACAGAAGAAAATAGTGCCCAGGTGAGACTAATTCAGCTTCAACTTTCAGTTAGTCAGAGGTCTAAAAGTGGAAGTGCAGTCTGAGGGGAAGCTCTGAGTATTCCAGTTTGCCCCAAATTATTACAAAGCTAACATCCTTGGAATGGAAGGATACTCTGGGAGCATCTACACATGCGGGCACATGTGTTTGCAGCAGCTCAAATAGAAGCAGTGCAAATTTGAGCCAGGGCTTTTTGCCTTGGTGCACATGCCTGGCCATGCACTTTGTTGTGGGGCAAATAGTGCAACTTGGGGCAAAATAACCCTGCCTGGCTCCTCCTGGATCTGCAACCAGGGGCAACTAGAGCTGGGGGCCAGCACCTGTGCTGTCCCCAGCAGTATAAAAAGCTGCCCTGTCCTGGCCGCATCAGTACAAAAAGCTGGCTTGTCTAGTAGCTCAGGGCTACTCACTCTCAGGAACTTTTGGGGGCCAGCCAATTGGTACCTGGGGCCACTGCCCCTCATGCCAGCCAGACTGCTGAAGCAGCCCCGAGAGCTCCCTGTGCACTTTACCCACTGCAGCAGGCTGG
>NW_005842592.1:1004850-1006354 GCF_000455745.1 Alligator sinensis | reverse complement strand
CCTCCCCCTCTGGGCCGGCTGCCAGTGGGCTGTGGCTGCAGAGTTGGCCTTTCTGCAGCACTACTGCCATGTGTCTGCCCGGCCATCTGGGCAGCTATCACCCAGAAAATGTTCCCAGTGGGATGCCCTGCTTTGAACTGTCAAAGCATGTCCTCATGGCCCCAGCTGGCCAGGAGGTTAGCCCTCTCCAGCTGGGTGCACCGTGCCAGCTCTGAGCAGGAAGGGTCCTGCCACTGGCCTCCCCAGCAGCCTAGCAGGAATTACGGTGTTCCCTATCAGAAAACTGAAAAATCCCCGATACAAAAATCCCAAAGTCACTCTGTAAAATACCCTGAAATCCATGTTCCCCCACAATTAAAACAAAAGACCACTAGAGACAGACAGAGAGACAGCGATCAGTTGGACAATGTTTTACTGATACATCTACAGTGTTAAAGCAATTTGGAAGCCTACCAGTGTCTCTGTCATCATAATAAAGTGTATTCTAAATACCTATATTTTTTGTTGCCCCCCCCCCCACACAGGGGTTACAGCCCCCCGACACAAAGGCCAAATGGCTTCTGCAGGGAATACTACCCCTGCTTGCTCCCCCAGCCCCCAGATTGATGCCCGGCCTGGCCCCGTCCCCTGCTGGCTCCTGCAGACCCCCTGATGGCTATCCCAGCCCCCTGATGGCTGCCTCCTCCCCCAGCCTCCAGCACTTAAAAACAAATAAATAACTTTTAAAAGTCTCTACTCATCAGCAGTAGCAGGGGCTCTTAATGGCAGAGCCCCTGCATGCAGCACAGGGCAGTGGGGGTAGCACGGACTGGGCTGGGGCTATTACAACTGTCGCCCTGCCCCACACTGTGTGTTTGGGGGGGTATTGACCCCGACAGCAGTTCCTACTGCCGGTGACTGCGGGAGCAGTGCGGGGGTGGCGTTTGATTTTTTTTTTTTAATTGCTGGGATTCTGGGTGAGGCAGCAACCACTTTTTTCCACTGCAGGTATTTTTGACCCCTTGATATCCAGGAGTCTAATTTTGTCCCCGCATGTGGCTTTGAAGCATTGTGCACACTTGTCTGGACTCGCCCACTGAGGACATAATCCACAAAAGCAAAAATTAAATCAAGTCTGACTCTATATCATGACACAGCAGCCACTTAGCTGGGACAAGGTGCATCTAGAGTTCTGGTTTCTTCTCCTAGGACACAAGGTTAAGACCCTGCCAGACGTAGCCTTCACTGGGACAATAGAACTGGGGCTGGTCCTGCTTTGAGGAGGGGGTTGGACTAGATGACCCCCGGAGGATCCTTCCAACCCCAATTTTCTATGCTTTGTATGATTTCTATGGCAGCACAAGCATGTTGCATTAATAAGTCACAGAATAATACTATCAAGAGCAATGTGATTACAGGCCAGGACCCAGTGCCTGTGATCCACCAAACCCCTCCCCCCTCAGATCCTTTTCAACAGTCATACCCCCCAGCCATTTATAACCCAATCTGTATCTGTGCTTTTGAA
>NW_005842592.1:999868-1004195 GCF_000455745.1 Alligator sinensis | reverse complement strand
GCAGGTGGAGAAGGCTTTCTGCCGGCCCTGCTCAGAGGGGATTCTCCACACTGCGGTGAAGATCTGAACATATGACACAAGGATGAAAACAAAACAGCCTAGAACTAAAAACATACTTAAGACAATTGCTGCCAGCTCTCTGCGGTATGTGTCAGAGCAGGAGAGCTTGAGCAGCTGGGGTATTTCACAGAAGAACTGGTTGATGATATTTGAGTGGCAGAAGGGGAGACTAAAGGTGTTCCCAGTGTGCAGTGCAGAGTAGATGACACTAGCAGCCCAAGCACAGGCAGCCATCTGGATGCAAGCTCTCCTGTTCAATATTATCTCATAATGCAGTGGCTTGCAGATAGCAATGTACCGGTCATATGCCATGATTGTGAGGAATGAAAAATCAGCTGAACAAAAGAGGAAGAAGAGGAAGACCTGGGACACACATCCAGCAAAGGAAATTTTCCTGGTGTTTAAGACAGAATTGGCCATGGATTTTGGGACTATGACAGAGATGTATCCAAGGTCAAGGATGGAGAAATTTGCCAAAAAATAGTACATGGGGCTGTGGAGGTGGTGGTCCGTAGTTACAACAGTGATAACAAGGAGGTTCCCCACCAGAGCTGCCAGATATACTGTGAGAAAGCTGACAAAGTGTAAGATCTGCAGCTGCCGAGTGTCAGAGAAGCCCAGGGGGAGGAACAGGAGGAGGAACTCAGTTACAGTGGTGCAGTTGGGCATCTTCCTTCCCAGGGCACTGTGCAAGTCCTGGGTATAATAGAACAAGGGCAGTGGTAAGGATGAGAGTAACAAACTCAGTGGCTTTGATATTCCCATCAATAATGTCTCCAAGTTTCATGCTAAGAATGTAAATATTCCATTTTCTGCCTCATGGAAAATTTGATTTTAATAAATTATTTATCCCTGGCAAGACTCTACATAAAATAAAATATTATGATACTTCATTTAGAAAGTGAAGAAAATGTTAGCCCAGCCACAACTCAGGATTTTAATATTTTTTATTTTTATTTATTTAAATCCAAAAGTCTATCATTTATCCATTTCACCTAGATAATGTATGCTGGAAACAAATACATGTAAAATAAAAGATATATAAAATTTGACTTCCTTAGAGGTCCTATTCCCACCCCACCCTCCACCCCTCTCCCAATAAGCTGTATAACTTTATCTGAATTAATAGCAAAAACAGTGAAACATTCTTCATTCACTCTTGTAGCTTTGAATGTATAATACATAAAATGCAGAATGATTTCTGCAGCCAGGTTTTCCAACTTTTATATTCTTAAATCTCTTCTGCGTCTTACTAGGACAGGAGACTTCACAGAAAACTTACTGAAATTGTTTGTGTGGAAGTTTTCTTATCCCTTGTTTCTTATTCAGGCTTCCCCTGCCAAGATCCTTGCTCTTGTCCAGTTGATCTCTCAGATCTCCTCTGCCCTAACCACTAGTCTAGATCCCCAGAAGCACAGATAACCCAGAGGTCTTTCTCTGCTCCCTCTGTCACTGAACGACTGAAGTGAATCCAACCAGGTTTCTGAGTGTGCAGCTGACCTCAACCCTGCCTTGTACAAAAGGAGTGAAGCAAGACAGCAATTTTTCAGTTCTTTTCTTCCAAAGGCTCATGGGACTCATTCCCTGGAGTCCTGCACAGCTCAGAAGGAAAAGCCCAGATGTAAACAGTCTGAGCTGTACAGATGTTAGCAGAACAGCAGAGCTGTGCTCTGGTTTAATCTCCCTCACAACACAAGTCATGGGACCTCTGAGAAGGCCCTGAGCTTCTCTATCTGGCTCTGTTGTCTCAGTTAGCCAGCCTGGGCACCTTAGCATGCAGAGAGGCACCAAGTTGCAGTTGGGTTAGTTCCTACATAGTTTTGCATGATAAAACAACACAAGGAAAAAAGTCAGGTTGTAAGGCACAAAAGAAATAATTTTAAATATAATTAATATATTCCATAACTCAGACAAACAAGCTCCGTTGCAAGGCATCACATTGACAAAATATTAGCTCAGCAATCATTAGCAAGGTCATGGTTCTGTATCTACTGTCATGAATTTGACAGCCCCAAGGACCACTTTCCCTTGAGTTGTATACATCCCAGGTCCCAGCTCCCCTGCATTTCTTCCACCATCAGCTTCCCTTGAACGCAGTGGTGTCAAACACAGATGGACCCCATCTGCCAAGTCAAGCACACAGGGGTGGTCTAGTAGAGGCACTGCATGCAATGTGCATTGTGGGCTGGCTACATCTGGTGCTTGCACCACATGTACAGCTCTAGCCCTGCACACCACACACAGCACAAAACAGCCCCAGCACCGTGCACAGCAAAAGATGCGAGGGGCCAGCCTGCGGCACATGCTACCCACAGCAGGTCACTGGGGATGAGTATTACATGTGGCATTGGCAATGCATAGGGGGTATACATGGGAGCATGTGCACCACTGAGACTGGTGGTTCACCCTGTGAAACAAGCACCGCCGGTGTCTGTGGGCAGTTGCCACTTGCCAGTGCCCGCCCCCCTCCCCCCCACAACTGTCAACACTGCCGACAGTATGTGTGCACGGTCACTGATCGCCACTGGCCACTGCCAATGTGGCTGGTGGTGTCTGCGGGTGGTCACTACTTGCCACTCCCCCCGCCCCCACCGCCATGGCTACCTGCAGGTGTTCCCCTTTGCTGCCATCACTGCTGCCTGCAGGCAGTTGCTGTTCCCCCCCAGCTCCTGGAGGGCAGGTGTCAATCATGGCACGTGGCATTTGCACCAGGCTAGCTGTGTCTATACAAGATACTAGGTCACTGTAGCGATGAGCTATGGTGATGTCGTTCATCCCTGCGGCAACGTAGTGTTGGCAGGCACTAACCATGATGCCACCACTACTGTGCAGTAGCAATGAGCTCCTGAGCATTATCTCATTGCTACTGCACAGTAGGGTTTGAAATGTCCCATGCGCCTTCGGGACTGCGCAGTCATGGCAGATACTGTGTGTTCGTTTAGTTCTTGTTAAAGCAAGTACTACATGACTGCGCAGTAAAAACTGCCCAGTGAGGCGGATCCATGCGCCTTCGGGACTGCGCAGTCATGGCAGATACTGTGTGTTCGTTTAGTTCTTGTTAAAGCAAGTACTACATGACTGCGCAGTAAAAACTGCCCAGTGAGGCGGATGTGTAGATGACTGTGCACACTGGATCCTGTGTGCAGGGTGGGTCAATGGGCCCAATGCAGACAAACCCCCAGTCTAGTACACAGGGCTAGCCTGGCACAGATGCCACATGAAGCAGACATCCCCATGCAGCCTCATGCCATGTACAGCCCATGCCAGGCAGGCTCCACAAGGAGCATCAAGAGATCAGAGACTTGTTCATGGACCTGATTTCTCTTGATCCAAACCTGACAGATGCCAGAGCCTGATCTGACAGTGTGTGTCTCTGCCCTTCAGCATCCATAGAAACTTACTATAGTGGCAGCTCCCACTTGGGACAGGGGTTGGTTGGAGTCCAGCAGCTGGAAGATGTATGCTGTCTGGAATTCACTCTCTTCATGGATGTTCCCATGGCCAGAAACAATGATCCCATCATGAGAGAAATTTTAAAGTATCAGCCTCTCTCAATCCCCAGTTTGGGATTTATTTTACTTTTTCATGAACCAAGCAGCCTGAAAATACTTCATTTTGACCTTATCAGTTTTGTTTGGACTTCACTACAGCAGTTGACAATCTAGAGCCCATGACCCCATTGTATCCACCCTGTGGAAGAAGGTCTTTTGCTAACAGGGGCCTTCTCTGACCCGGCGCTGTGCTGTACTGCAGGTGGGCAGCAAAAAGAAGCAGCACTGTCGAAAAGTGGTAGTAGTCACCTGGTTTTGGTATCACCCTAGTTTTCCCCTGAGTTGGGTCAATCTGGCCTAAAAATGGAAAATGTTGGTGATCCCCTGCTCTATCATATTGATGTGTTCATTACATAGAGTTACACAGATATCCCAATAGCCCTTCTTGCAACCTTCAAGAAAAGAGTGGTTTTGTCTTCCCAATGTGGAAGCCATCACTTTCTGATGGCATCTCTGTCACAGTGGGGTCCTGCAGGAGGGCCGTGATCTCCTTAAGGTCCCTCTCACCGTGTCAAGGCTGGCCCAAGGGCACCCTCTTCTTCTCGCCCGCCACGTCTTTGATGTTCAGTATATGTTGGGAGGCTACCTTATACCGCCTTGGGCACGGTGTATCGGGACCTCTGTCCCCGCAGTTTTCCTGAACTCTTGTGGTCTCCCCATACGATGGGTGCTAGTCAGGCACCCTAGCCTTATGGGCTACGTGTGGCTCCCACCCA
>NW_005842592.1:999075-999657 GCF_000455745.1 Alligator sinensis | reverse complement strand
TTTCAGGCCCACCGCGCTGCTTCCCCTTTTCCTGGACGCTGTACCGCTATCCCCTTTTCCTGGGGACCACCGCAGCACCCTGCCCTTCTCTTGGGTTTTCTGCAGTGCTAGCCTGTTACCAGCCTCTCACATATTGCCCCTCTCGGGCTCTTTCTGGGCCTAGGGTCTCCACACCCCACATCGCTGCGCCCTGACCGGCGCCTGGATCCCCACGCTACTGTGGGTCTCCTATGAGAATACTGCGCCTTCCCAGGCGCTAGGGACCCCCACCCCTCTGGGGGTCCCTATGAGGCCTCCTCCAACCCCTTATAGCCTCACCCAAACCACCGGTCTTTCAACATGACAACAAAAACGCAAAACAAGCCCCTAGGCTATAACCAAAACACAAGGCACAGGGCCATAACAACATAAGCCTCCTGGCTGTAATTCAACATCATTGCTCCAGCCTCTGGAGCTCTCGCGGACTATACTTGCAATCAGGGAATCTCCCTCTATCCTGGCCGAGGGACCTCCTGCCTCTCCGGCTACTAGCAAGGAACTGCCAGCCTGGCCTCAGCCCTGGGCTTTATAAGGGCCAGGGCC
>NW_005842592.1:998359-998872 GCF_000455745.1 Alligator sinensis | reverse complement strand
CCAGCCCCATGCACTTCTTCCTGATGAATCTTTCTATCCCAGACCTTGGAACGATCTCTGTCACCAGCTCTATATCCTTAGCCAATTCTCTGCTGAACAACAGGTCCATGTTCTGTGCTGGATGTTTTGTCCAAGTCCTTTTCTTCTTGTTCTTCCTTGCAGCTGACTTCCCTTTCCTCACTATCACAGCACATGATCGATGCACTGGTATCTGCAAAACACTGCACTATGAGACAATCTTGAACAGGAGAGCTTGCAGATAAATGGCAGCCAGTGCATGGATCTGTGGTTTTCTATATTCTGCCCTGCACACTGGTAACACCTTTAGTGTATCTTTCCAGGAAGCTAATATCATCAACCAGTTCTTCTGTGAAATCCCTCAGCTAATCCAGCTCACTTGCTCTGACTTGTACCATACACACCTTGAGATAATTGCTGTTGGTGTTTGCATAACTTTAGACCTGTTTTCTTTTCATAATGGTATCTTACATTCAGATCTTCAACACAGTGCCC
>NW_005842592.1:991834-998129 GCF_000455745.1 Alligator sinensis | reverse complement strand
GGGGCCCCCTCATCAGGCAGCCCCAGCCATGACCGCTCTGCCACCCACCCACCCTCCACAGGTCTGGCCTTCGACCCTCTTTATTACATGTGATCCTTGTTTCCCACATTGGCATGCTGATGGCGTCTTTAACAAACCGTACAGGAAAGTCCTGTCGTGTCTCCCCTCTCCCCAGTCCCGGCAGTGGTTACCGCCCCCCTTCCCCCACTCCACAAACACTCGGGCACAAGGCATCACCCCAAGCCAGCACCATCAAGCTGGACTGAGATCCTGATCTCCACACAGGAGCCACGAATACGTCTCCCACCCCACCCCCTGTCCTCTGTGGCCCCCACTACCTAACCCTGTCCTCTGTGGCCCCTCCACTGCCTAAGGTGACTGGGAGCAAATTGCTAATCTGATGCCATCTACTCTTAATTCTGCACCCAGGAACAAGAAACTCCAGCAAGAACTGTGCTGGAGTTCATTCGGCTGTGCTAATTGCATGAATAGATGCACCCAGAGAACAGCGTTCTTGTATTAGGACCTAACATATCATTGGAGGAAGCAATACTCTCCCTTCCAGTCCTAGGATCCTATGAATATTTTGAAGCAGGCAAGTGAGTTTGAGACCTTAAATCTCATTTAAAGTAAGCACCTAACTTTCTTTAGGGAATTTTTAAAAAAAACCACAACTTGTTGGAGCAGTGGTGAACAGATATCTATGGCCCTGAACTTTTTTCCCCAGTGATGTAACCCCCCCTTACTATGATCAAAACAGAATAATGTGTTTTGTGTTCGTAACCCTCCCTTACTATGATCAAAACACAATAAGGTGTTTTGTGTTCAGTAGCAAAGTTGATCAGGAAATTTCCCTTAAAACCCTTTTTGTTTGGGAAGTGCTGTGTTAGTATCCCTGGACAAGTTCACAAAACCTGAGTCATGTCAACTCGAGTTCCAGCTGTTCACACATGCGTGGATATCAGGAGGACTAGTTCCCATCTGTCTGTCTACCCTCTAAAAGGAAAAAGAAAAAAAAGAGATTGTGAAATAAGACACACAGTAATCCTTCTGTCTCAGTGTCCATTCACTTGCAGTTGACCATTTTAATCCATTCATGATGCAATTACAATGATAATAATAATAAACTCATAGGGTTAGAAGGGGCCTCCAGGATCATGTGGTCCACCCCCTGCACAAATGCGAGACTGTTACTCCTAAATCATCCGTGAGCAATGGCTATCCTCTTTTTGAAAACCTGAAATGAAGGAAACTCCACAACGTCCCTGGGCAGTCTATTCCACGTCTGCACTGATCTAGAAACAAAGGTGCTTTTCCCCCTGAAATCTAATCTAAATCTACTTCGCTGTCATATGAAGCATGATGTCCTTCCCTATTCAACAAGGGAGAACAATTGTTCACCCTCTTCTGTACGGCAGTTTTTCAGATATTTCAAGACTGCTATGGTCTGCCTCTTAATTACCTTTTTTGCAAGCTAAATAATTCTCTCAATCTCTTATTAACATGGCTTGCCTTCCAACCATTTATCATTTTTGTCACCTATCTCTGAACTTCTGTGACTTCCTCATATTCTCTCTTAAAATATGAAGCCCAGAAATTCACACAGTAGTTTAGGTGAAAACTAACTAGCACCATGTCGAGTGGTACCATCACCTCCCGTGTTTTACATCTAATACTCCTGTTGTTGCAGCCCAAACTGCATTAATGTTTCTGTACCTATATCAAATTGCTGATTCATGTTGAGTCTGTGATCCACCAGATCCCACAGATCCTTTTCCAGAATCATAATGCCCAGCCATTTATAACTCAATTTGTATCTGTGCTTTTGATTATTCTCCCCTAGGTGCAGAAACTTGTATTTCTTTCCTTGGACTTCATCTTGTTGTTTCTTGCTCAGCTTCCCAGTCTAACCGGATCCATTTGAATTCTACTCCTATCCTCTAAGGTGTCTGTGGTTCATCCCACCTTCCAGAATCGGGATATGTGTCCATATCTAAATAATGAATTACACCAACTGGTAAACGAAAGTCTTCAATTCCTCATCTTGCAATTCATGGCATTTATTTTAGGTGGCACAGTCAGTAAAATTCATGTATGAAACATTACTTCCGTATATCTCTGGCTCCTTATGTCTATGGCTTCATATATCTCTGGCTCCTTATGTCTATGGCTCCGTATATCTCTGCTTCCGTGTATCTCTGGCTCCATATATATCTCTCCCCATCTATCTCTGGCTCCTTATATATCTGGCTGCTTATATCTCTGTCCCCATATATCTCTACCTCCATATATCTCTCTCCCCATATATTTCTGTTGCATTATATCTCTGGCTCGTTATATCTCTGTCAGTTTATATCTCTAGCTCCATATGTCTCTGGCTCCATATATCTCTGTCCCCATATATCTCTTGCTCTATATATATCTGGCTCCTTATATCTCTGGCTCCATATATCTCTGTCCCCATATCTCTCTGGCTCCATGTAACTCTGTCTCCTTATATCTCTGGCTCTATATATCTCTGTCCCCATATATCTCTGACTCTATATATATCTGTCCCCATCAATCTCTGGCTATATATATATATATATATATATCTGGCTCCATATATCTCTCTCCCCATATATATCTGACTGTATAGATCTCTGGCTCTTTATATCTCTCGCTCCATATATCTCTGCCTCCAGATATCTCCGGTTCTATATATCTCTGGCTCCCTACATCTCTCTCCCCATATATCTCTGCCTCTATGTATCTCTGTCCCCATATATCTCTGTCCCCATATATCTCTCTCCCAATATATCTCTGTCCCCATATGTCTCTGGCTCCATATGTCTCTCTCTCCATATGTCTCTGGCTCCTTATATATCTGTCCCCATATATCTCTGTCCCCATATACCTCTGGCTAAATATATCTCTCGCTCTATATATGTCTTGCTCCATATATCTCTGGCTCCTTATATCTCTGCCTCCAGATACCTCTGGTTTCCTATATCTAGGGCTCCATATCTCTCTCTCCCCACAAATCTCTGGCTCCATATATCTCTGGCTCCATATATCTCTCTCCCCATATATATCTGGCTCTATATATGTCTGGCTCCATATATATCTGCCTACACATATCTCTGGTTTCTTATATCTCTCTCTATATATATATCTGTCCCCATATATATCTGGCTGTATATATTTCTGTCCCCATATATCTCTCTCCCCATATATATATAGCTCTATATATCTCTGGCTCTATATGTCTCTGTCCCCATATATCTCTCTCCCCATATACATCTGGCTCTATATATCTCTGGCTCCTTAAATCTTTGCCTCCACATATCTCTGTCCCCATATATATCTGGCTCTATATATTTCTGGCTCCTTAAATCTTTGCCTCCACATATCTCTGTCCCCTTATATCTCTGTCCCCTTATGTCTCTGGCTCCTTATTTCTCTGGCTCCAGATAGCTTTGGTTTCCTATATCTAGGGCTCCATATATCTCTGTCCCCATATATCTCTGGCTCTATATATCTCTGGCTCCATATACCTCTGTCCCCATATATCTCTCGCTCTATATATCTCTGGCTCCTTATATCTCTGTCCCCATATATATCTCCCCCATATATATCTGGCGCTATATACCTCTGATTCCTTATATCTCTGGCTCCTTATATCTCTGCCTCCAGATATCTCTGGTTTCTTATATCAATGGCTCTATATATATCTGGCTCTATATATCTCTGTGTCTATATAGCTCTGGCTCTATATATCTCTGTCCCCATATGTCTCTGGCTCTATTTATCTCTATCCCCATATATCTCTCTCCCCATATATATCTGGCTCTATATATGTCTGGCTCCATATATCTCTGCCTCCAGATATCTCTGGTTTCTTATATCAATGGCTCTGTATATATCTGGCTCTATATATCTCTGGCTCCTTATATCTTTGCCTCCACATATCTCTGGCTCTAAATATCTGTCCCCATATATCTCTTTCCCCATATATTTCTGGCTCTATATATCTCTCGTTTCTTACATCTCTGGCCCTATATAACTCTGGCCGTATATATCTCTGGCTCCATATATCTCTGGCTAAATATATCTCTGTCCACATATATCTCTCACTCTATATATCTCTGTCCCCATATATCTCTGGCTCTATAGATCTCTGCCTCCATATATCTTTGTCCCCATAAATCTCTGGCTCTGTATAGCTCCGGCTCTATATAGCTCTGTCCCCATATATCTCTGGCTGTATATATCTCTGTCCCCATATGTCTCTCTCCCCATATATTTCTGTCCACATATATCTCTGGCTCTATATGTCTCTGGCTCCATATATGTCAGTTCCCATATATCTCTGGCTCTATATATCTCTGTACCCGTATATCTCTCTCCCGATATATATCTGGCTCCTTATATCTCTGCCCCCATATATCTCTGGCTCCTTATATATCTGGCTCCTTATATCTCTGGCTAAATATATCTCTGTCCCCATATATCTCTCGCTCTATACATCTCTTGATCCATATATCTCTGGCTCCTTATATCTCTGGCTGTATATATTTCTGTCCCCATATATCTCTGGCTTCATTTATATTTGGCTCTATATATCTCTGGCTCCTTATATCTCTGGCTCTATATATCTCTGTCCCCATATATCTCTGGCTTCATATATATTTGGCTCTATATATCTCTGCCTCGAGATATCTCTCATTTCCTATATCTCTGGCTCTATATATCTCTGTCCCCATATATCTGTGTCCCCATATGTCTCTGGATCTATATATCTCTGTCCCCATATATCTGTGTCCCCATATATCTCTGACTCCTTACATCTCTGCCTCCAGATATCTCTGGCTCTATATTTCTCTGTCCCCATATATCTCTGGCTCCATATATCTCTTGCTCTATATATCTCTGGCTCCTTATATCTCTGTCCCCATATATCTCCGGCTCTATATATCTCTGTCCCCATATATCTTTGGCTGTGTATATCTCTGTCCCCATATATCTCTGGCTCTATATATCTCTGTCCCCATATATTTCTGGCTCTATATATCTCTGTCCCAATATATCTCTGGCTCCATATATCTCTGGGTCCTCATATCTCTGTCCCCATATATTTCTCACTCTATATATCTCTGGCTCCATATATCTCCGTCCCCATATATCTCTGGCTCTATATGTCTCTGTCCACATACATCTCTTGCTCCTTATATCTCTGCCTCCAGATATCTCTGGTTTCTTATATCTCTGGCTCTACATATCTCTTTTCCCATAGATCGTTATCCCTATATATCTCTGTTTCTTTATATCTCTGCCTCCAGATATCTCTGTCCCCGGAGCTGAGAGGTAACGCAGCTTAGTCTCTTGAAGGGTCCAGCCCTGCTGTGTATTGAATGCAAGCAGTGAGGTGCTCCATTCAGTGCTCCCCAGAGAATATCTTTGAGACTAGAACTCAGCACCATGGAGGATTGGACCTGTAGGGAGAGCCTGTGTTTTCCTTCTCATTTTTCTCAGCTCCCAGTGGCAGCTGCTGATACGATGTGGTGAAAAAGGGATTGAGGAAGCTAGGAAGTAGCTTCTCTCTGGCATAGGAAGGCCGTGGAACATGAATTGATTGTGGGCGTGACCTCTATTTCACCCAACTAGATGAACCTTGTTCACTGCTGCAAGTCTAAGTCAGGCTCGTTTCGCACTGTGCTGAGGTGCTCAGTTAGTTTTGTGAATCTGGGCAAACCCAGCCAGGCTGTCAAGGTTGGTTGCAAAGGTTATGAAGCATTCAGACGGGAGTTAAGGCAAGTGTCTGACCTGCAATGCATTCCAAATTCAAGCAAATTCCTTTTGCTGAGATGTTATGTTATGTTATTTGTAATGCTTTCTATGGGTTCCCATGAGACTTATAACACCACCCATCAGTAAAACTGATGGAAATGTATTCAAAGTGTCCCGTCAGTACTATCGCGCACATCCCTGCCTTTGGTTCATAGTCATTAGGGCTGTGCAAAGCCTTGGGTGCCGATTCAATTCAGAGGAGATTTGGCCCAATTCGGCGGCCAAATCTCTGAATCAGAATTGAATCAGGAGACCAGTTAAAAGATTGGAATCAGTGTCTCTGAACTGGTTTGGAAAAGATTTGGAAAGCTCGGCAATTTGGGCAATCCCTGCTCGCTGCTGCAGGGAGCTGGAGTCGGACTCCATGCTGGTAAGTAGGGGACGGGCAAGGTGGGGGAGGCTGGAGGAAGGGGGAGGGGACCATGGGATACCCCTGCCAGGCTCCATCCCCTGCCAGCACCCTCCG
>NW_005842592.1:990091-991793 GCF_000455745.1 Alligator sinensis | reverse complement strand
GGCTCTATATATCTCTGTCCCCATATATCTCTGGCTTCATATATATTTGGCTCTATATATCTCTGCCTCGAGATATCTCTCATTTCCTATATCTCTGGCTCTATATATCTCTGTCCCCATATATCTGTGTCCCCATATGTCTCTGGATCTATATATCTCTGTCCCCATATATCTGTGTCCCCATATATCTCTGACTCCTTACATCTCTGCCTCCAGATATCTCTGGCTCTATATTTCTCTGTCCCCATATATCTCTGGCTCCATATATCTCTGGGTCCTCATATCTCTGTCCCCATATATTTCTCACTCTATATATCTCTGGCTCCATATATCTCTGGGTCCTCATATCTCTGTCCCCATATATTTCTCACTCTATATATCTCTGGCTCCATATATCTCTGGGTCCTCATATCTCTGTCCCCATATATTTCTCACTCTATATATCTCTGGCTCCATATATCTCTGGGTCCTCATATCTCTGTCCCCATATATTTCTCACTCTATATATCTCTGGCTCCATATATCTCCGTCCCCATATATCTCTGGCTCTATATGTCTCTGTCCACATATATCTCTGGCTCTATATGTCTCTGTCCACATACATCTCTTGCTCCTTATATCTCTGCCTCCAGATATCTCTGGTTTCTTATATCTCTGGCTCTACATATCTCTTTTCCCATAGATCGTTATCCCTATATATCTCTGTTTCTTTATATCTCTGCCTCCAGATATCTCTGTCCCCGGAGCTGAGAGGTAACGCAGCTTAGTCTCTTGAAGGGTCCAGCCCTGCTGTGTATTGAATGCAAGCAGTGAGGTGCTCCATTCAGTGCTCCCCAGAGAATATCTTTGAGACTAGAACTCAGCACCATGGAGGATTGGACCTGTAGGGAGAGCCTGTGTTTTCCTTCTCATTTTTCTCAGCTCCCAGTGGCAGCTGCTGATACGATGTGGTGAAAAAGGGATTGAGGAAGCTAGGAAGTAGCTTCTCTCTGGCATAGGAAGGCCGTGGAACATGAATTGATTGTGGGCGTGACCTCTATTTCACCCAACTAGATGAACCTTGTTCACTGCTGCAAGTCTAAGTCAGGCTCGTTTCGCACTGTGCTGAGGTGCTCAGTTAGTTTTGTGAATCTGGGCAAACCCAGCCAGGCTGTCAAGGTTGGTTGCAAAGGTTATGAAGCATTCAGACGGGAGTTAAGGCAAGTGTCTGACCTGCAATGCATTCCAAATTCAAGCAAATTCCTTTTGCTGAGATGTTATGTTATGTTATTTGTAATGCTTTCTATGGGTTCCCATGAGACTTATAACACCACCCATCAGTAAAACTGATGGAAATGTATTCAAAGTGTCCCGTCAGTACTATCGCGCACATCCCTGCCTTTGGTTCATAGTCATTAGGGCTGTGCAAAGCCTTGGGTGCCGATTCAATTCAGAGGAGATTTGGCCCAATTCGGCGGCCAAATCTCTGAATCAGAATTGAATCAGGAGACCAGTTAAAAGATTGGAATCAGTGTCTCTGAACTGGTTTGGAAAAGATTTGGAAAGCTCGGCAATTTGGGCAATCCCTGCTCGCTGCTGCAGGGAGCTGGAGTCGGACTCCATGCTGGTAAGTAGGGGACGGGCAAGGTGGGGGAGGCTGGAGGAAGGGGGAGGGGACCATGGGATACCCCTGCCAGGCTCCATCCCCTGCCAGCACCCTCCG
>NW_005842592.1:964787-989707 GCF_000455745.1 Alligator sinensis | reverse complement strand
AGGTCCCACCCCCTCCCTGCTCCCCTAGGCCCCCTGAGCCCTCCAACTCCTGCCCGCTCTCCAAGCCCCCTCCATGGCTTCCCTGCTCAGCCCCAGCTCCCAGCTCTTTAAAAAAAGCCCCCACTCTCCAGCTGTTGCCAGGTGTGGGGGCAATCCCTGCTGCACCCCACTGTCCCGCACTCTGGGGGGGTCTGCCACGGGCTCCCTGACCCCTGCCTGCTCTCCCCCCTCCTTTGGCTACCCTGCCCACTCCAGCTCCCGGCCCTTCAAAAAAATAAATAAAGCCCCCACTCACCAGCTGCTGCAGTGACCTCAGGGCTTCTGGGGGCTCATGTGCGGGGCAGCGGGGATCGGCTCCTGCCTGGCAGCAGCCAGCATGTTGGGGCTTTTATCCATTTTTTTAAAGGGCTGGGAGCTGGGACAGGGCAGCCATGGAGGGAGCGGGTGGGGATCGGGGGCCTCAGGGCAGAGCCCCCCCATGCACCGTTGGACGGTGGGGAGCAGCGGGGACCGCCCCCCTGTCTGGCAGCACCCAGGGAGTGGGGCTTTTTTTAAAGAGCCAGGAGCTGGGAGAGTGGGCAGGGCAGCCATTGAGAGCGGGTGGGGGATGGGGCTGATTCAGCTGCAGCCAAATCTCCGAATCAGATTCGGCCCAATCGCTTCAGGGCGGTGATTTGAATAACCGAGTCGAATCGCCATCCCCCGAATTGGCTGACTCCAAATCGGAAGCGAACGCTAGCCGCTTTGCACAGGCCTAATGGCCATAGCACCCTGTCAAGGGGTTGAGCTGGACCAGGATTTCTCAGTACGGCTTATGGAGGCTGTTAGGGATGTCATTGTCATGGGGGACCTAAGCTACCCAGACATCTGCTGGAAGGAGCAGTCAGCCAGGTCTGACCATTCACGTAGGTTCCTAGCTGAAATACAAGACCTCCACCTTATCCAGGAGGTGCACAGCCCCACTAGGGGAGATGCCTTGCTGGACCTGGTCTTGGCCACTGGGGAGGACCTGGTGATGGGACTGCAGGTCCCTGACCACCTGGGTGACAGTGATCATCCCCTGCTGGAATTCACCATCGAGCGCAGGGTGTTGAGGGCTTATATCAAGACTAAAGTCCCTGACTTCAGAAGGGCCAACTTCAACGAGCTTAGGAGATTAGTGGGGGAGGCACTAAGGGCCCAAAAGGTAGAGGATGTGGGAGTCCATGAGGGATGGTTGTACCTTAAGGGGACGATCCTCCAGGCTTAGAGTGTGAGAGTCCCCGAGAGAAAGAAGGCAGGTAAGAGTGCTCTGAAACCCCCATGGCTCAGCACAGGCATTCGAGAATGCCTGAGGGCCAAAAGGGAGTCGTACACCAGGTGGAAGGGAGGAGCTATCACCAAGGAGGAGCACTCCTCCTCGGCCCGGGAGTGTAGGGGGGCTTGTAGGAGGGCTATTAGGAAAGCCAAGGCAGAGATGGAGCTCAGGCTAGCAACCAGGATTAAGGACAACAAAAAGTCCATCTTCAAGTACATTGGGAGCAAGAAGAGGGCACCGGGTAATGTAGGGCCCCTGCTAGACTCAAATGGTAATCTTGTGGCTACACCAGACAAGAAAGCCAAAATTTTTAACAAGTTCTTTGCCTCTGTTTTCTTGGACAGGGACCAGGACCGCTCTCCCAGCACAGGTAGGGGCCATCTTGCAGATAGCACTGCCAGGCCTCGGGTCTGCGCAGATATAGTTAGGGATCTTCTAGAAGGGCTCGATGTTTTTAAATCTGCATGCCCTGATGCCCTCCACCCACGGCTACATGCCTACATTGTTAGGACAAAATTATTTTCCTCCCCATTAGGCACGTAAGTGCAATCCTATTCCTCTTTTTCATGGCTCTGAGAAACTGGTAATGCCTCCACAGTTGCAATGCAATTGCATCTGAGCCTCACAGCCAGCGGTATATCTGTTCCACAGTGGCAGTATGCCCTTGCTGGGATGTTCCCTACCATTCCCTGCCCTGAGCTGCCTGTTCCCCTGTCTTGGTGTGCCTCAGCACAGGGATTCTGCAGCGGAGCCCCTGGGCTGAGGCACGTGGAGTCCCCGCTGCAAAGCCCATGGGCAGGAGTGCAGATTTATAGTGCTACTATTTGTGCTGCTGCACACACATGCCCCTGCTCATGCGGACACCACCCGGTTGTCCACGTTGCATGTGATGGAAGACTTCAGTCGTCAGGAATTGCGAATGATATCCCTTCCACTGACGGTGCATTTCCGTCATCGTCCTGTCTGATTTCCCCAGGTGCTGTCCACCCATGGCTCTCAGGCTACTGAGGGCCTTAGCCCGCTGGGGGCCAAAGTTCCCTTCCGAGCCAATTGCTTTCATTTCTGAGAGCCCCGGGGAAAGCAGGCATCTCTGAGGTGGAACAAGAAATTCCACCCTTCAGCTGCATTCGCCCATTTAATTGAGAAAAATCTCAGCTTGCCTCAAAGTGCCCAGCAGCAGGTTGTTTGAGTGCGTGTGCTTCACTGTCAGTTGCTGGCCGTCTTTCGTCCTCCGCACAGTAAAGTGCACGCGTCTCTAATTTCCCATCCATGTGAACTGTGTTGGCTCACTCCTTCTTTTTCCCTCTGAGATTGGGCCCACTACAGTTGTTGCTGATGCCGCTTCATTATGAAGAGGCAGAGGTTGCCAGTCGTCTGAGATCTGCTGCCATTTCCGTGCGTGCGTACCCTTGTCTAAAGCCAGGGCTTGACACGGCCGCAGCAGACCTCTCGGAGGAAGATGGACTTTAGGAATGCTTGACTGACTGTGGGCCGTGGGCCTGGCTAGCTCAGTCATTAGTGCTTCAGGCTTTGGGGATCGGACCTGATGATGTGTTCGGGTCCCTTCCGACCCAAAGTACTCTGATACTACGACTGCAAATCAGTGAGGGTTTCTGACGCGAGAAAAATGTCAGTGGAAACGAGGCTGGCTCCCAGGATAGGCCAAGCTGATGGCTGCATCCCCAGCGTGAAGTGACGGGTGGCCAAAAGAAAGCAACTTTGCAAATGGTTTTGTTGAAGTTCCTAGATCCACTTGTACGTGTGGCTGCAGCTAGCAGGCTGGTGGGATCCAGCAAGCATCAATGGTCAGGGCTCAATCTGAAAGTCATAGTGACAATCTTCCAGGAAAATGGCAAGTGGTTTCTGGAGCTGAAGCTCCCCCCAGCAAGCCAGAAGAGAACCCATTGACGGAAACCAAAGTCACGCGCTTTGGCGATTTCTGAAAGTGACCGTTTTGCTTTCAGCCGCTACGCGGCGCTCGCTGAGGTGCGAGCGTTCGCCCGGCCGAAACATCCCCAGACCGATGTCCGAAAATAACACCCCAGACAACGAAGGCTGTGGCTGTTCTGCTCACGCTAATAGGTCTGAAAGGAGAGAAGGAGAAGGAAGCGGTGAGGCAGCTCTCGGCGGCTGAGGATATGCCTTTGAGCAATAACTCGATGCAGTTGCAAGCGCATAGGAAGGAGGAGAGATCTACAGAGGAGGAAGCAGACCATCGACACTCTACCAGCACCTGTCAAACGGTCAGTAATGCATGACTGAGTTCTCGTTCTGCTTGTGCCTGCTGGGCCAGCGCAAATAAATTATAATCATTTCCCTTGGTAAAATCATGGAAAGAAACTCTCAGCTTTCCCTTGTTTCACTGCAGCTTCCAAATGGAGACCACATGAAGCAAGCAGGGCTTCTCTTTGTCACCTAAACTGATCCTGCTCATGGCAAGTGAGTTTGTGCTGTAGTCTGGGAGGGGATTTGTTACTAAAGCGTCTCTCCTGGAGGATGGCGGGTGGTCCGGGGGTAGTCTTAGCCCTGGGCTCTAGTCTCTGCTGTGCCATGGACTTCCTGGGCCCAGCCATTTAGTCCACAATCCTCAAAGCCATTTTGGCCCCACATCCCCACGGAAATCGATTGATACCTTAACTTCTCCGTACCTCAGCTCCCCATCTGTAGCTTGAAGAGAGAATCTTGCTCCTCTTCTTCCCAAAGACACGCAGCCTATACTAGAGGCCGTGAGGTGTTCAGATACCGGGAAGATGGCAATAAATGCCAACGACAGACCGAGTTGTATAGTTTCAGGTACAGCAAGGACTATAAACTGCTGATTTGGAATCGAGTCGGATTTGAGGTTATGTCTCTCGCCCTGCTTTTCTCTGCGATTTGCCTTGCTATTGCAATTTCTGTTTCCTAGCTCTGCAGTCCTTTCCCACCTTTTAACCCCAAATCACAAAGAATCAAAAGAAAAACAACCCAGAATCTGGCTCATACTTTTGGTTTGATGCCTAAGGTCACCCTTTTTGTAATGGATGGGATGAAATCCAGGCACCAGATTTGGATCCGAGTACCACTTGCGGATGCCAGAGTGCATTAGGGCACCGCACGGGATGCTGAAAGCACACGGCATCCCGTGGATAAAACCATTGCTAGGAAGTGATGAGGATGGCCTGCTGTTGCTTGCTAGAGCTGGGGCAGATGACGAGTGTGTGCAGGGCGTGCATGTGCCTGATAGAGCTGGCCAGAAATTTGAGTTGCAGTGGGTGTGCTTTGCTTTGCAGATCAGCATGGCTCAGCAGGCCAGTTGCATCCGCTTTGTAACGCCCTCCTCTGTGCCCTAGATTCGATTCACTGAGCTTGCGTACCCATAAGTTTGGCCCCCCGTGGGCCCCTCTGCATGGGCAGGTAACGGTGCAGTGGGATCTTGTGTGATCCATGCCATCGTGCCACCTGCCCTACCACCCGTGGCACTGCTGGGACCTGCAGCCGCTGGACTCGTGTTTGTGGCAGCTGCTAGGGACAAGAGTCCCTTCAGACGTGGGACTCCCGGCCCTAGCTGGCCGCGATGCACCCCTGCAGCTGGGAGCCCTGTCAGCTGGCGGGGCTCTCCACCACAGGGGAGACCCTGCTACGCACACAAATGAAAGCTGGATACCAAACAGCTATTACGCTGGTACACATTTTCAAGGTCTAGCTTTATAGCCAGTTGAACTACTTTGTGGTGTGACGGCTACTTTGCAGGTATGGCTGGTTTCAGTTCCTAGCACCATGAACCAAGTAATTGTGCATTACCTGCAAGGTGTTGGGGTGGGCTCTGTTTTGTAACCCGGAGCTCTTTCAGCCACCTGCAGCAGGAGTTCAGGGTAGGAAAGGAAATCTGAGCCTGGCACAGCCTCGGGAAGAGAAAGGCACGGGGAGCCCTGTGTTGTTGGAACCGTCCCGTCCCCAGATGGACCGGAGACCCGAGGTTCAGCTCTGCCTGGGGCCGCTCAAAGCTCTAGAGACAATAAAAAATGTGAGACCCACCCCCGTCCATCTCCCAGCATAGCACGTTGGGGGACCATTGTGAAGACGTTCATTTGTAGCTAACTGCTTTAGAGGGGCTGTGGACCAAGGGCTGTGTTTCCAATGCATTGCAAGGCTTCGTGGAGATGCTGAGCCATCGCGCATGAAGCATCGAGGCCATTGGTTGTAGCTTTTCTCTTCTTTCCTGGGCAGGCTGGGGCTTCCTAAAGAAAGCAAGGAGCAAGTATTATTGTCGGCAAAAGCGGCTTGCTGACGGTCTTGATTCCCGATGCCCGGAACGAATGCGGCCGCTGTAGCGGTGATGTCCATTTGGAAGTGTCAAGAAAGCTAATATTAGCCCAGAGCTGTGCGGACTGGGCGGGTAGCAGCAAGCCGGTTCATGCCACTGACAAGGACTGAGTGAGTGCAAAGGCCGGGGCTGGGCCGAGGCATTTGGGAATGGTCTGTCTTTGATGAGGGAGTTGGACCAGATGATCTCCTGAGGTCCCTGCCAACCCTCAGTTTCTGTGGTGCGCACAAATAACCCCATTTGGGGCCAGCCTGGACAGGTGATTCAGTCTGAAGATGAAGCCAGCTGATTATGTTTCACGCTGGCCAAGTATCTGTCCAGTATCAGTCAAGTATGACTCATAATTTTGAACCCTTGGAGTTGGCAGCACAAGGGTTGTGAAGGACTGAGTAAGAATAGCTACATGGGACTCTGAGTTCAGATGCTATCATGACGAATGCTAGCGGGAGGGTCCAGAGAGAAAGCAAATAGAGAATGAGAAATGCTTCAAGGTGTGGTGTACTGCGAATGTTTTATTACCCCTCACTGTGTAGATAAGCAGCAACTAAGAATGGACTTGTGCCGTGTCAAACGTGGTATGAAACCATCCATGTGTGTCACAATGTATTTCTGTGATGTGTCCCAGAATGCCAAGCTACAGATATAACCATCTGGTATTTGTTTTACATCTTCCTGCCCGCTGGGCAGATTCAAGACCCGGTTGCAAAGGTGACCGTTGCGTTAGAGAACACAGGGCGATTACGCAGCCTTTTCCTCGAGGTCTGTACGCCACTTCGGGAAGAGGCTGCGGTCAGTTAAATCTGCCGGTTTCCTCAGCTGGTGGGAAGAAGCATCTGACCAGCAGCCTCGGGAACAGGAGGCTAGGGAATAGGTTTTGGCGGTGCTTTTCAGTACAGCTGACTCATGACTGAGAAACCGCGTGTTGCTCTGATACTACAGCCATTAAAAGCCTCTCCTACCGAACGTATCAATTAGTAGACCATAAAGTCAGAAGGGACCGTTTTATGGGCATTGAGCCTGACCTTCTGAGTAACGGCGGCCGTAGCGTGTCGCCCAGGCAGTCCTGCACCGAGCCCTTAATGTCTGGTTGCTTTGAAGCACAGTGTTTGGAAAGGCAGGTGCATTGAGGGGTGACGCATGTAACAATATTGCACCAGGTTCCCTGCTCTGGCAGGATACGGAACTAGACTATCCTAAACCGCCCTATCAAGAGTCCCAACGTTACATTTGCCATCTTACCCCCTTGTTGTTGTTCCTCCTGCTTTAGAGAACAACAACCTAATTTCTAAAACGGAGCCCCGAACACAGTAGGACGTCTTGGATTGAAGGACTGAAACGTATGAAATGAGGTCAGTGCAATGAAACAGTCAGCCTCCAGGAAACTAGAGGCTGGGGGAGAATTTCTCCAGGGCAGGGGCAGCACGCAGCTAATCTGAATGGACTGATGCTCTCCCACTTGGCAGAGTGCCGTAGGAAGGATGGAAGAGGAAAGGCACGGTGGTAGTGCGCAGCATCCTGGGGATTTTGAGTCACAGAGCATCCCGCAGGCAGACTGGGAAGAGATGGAGCCAGGTACCTAATGTGCAGGTCTTTGTTGCCTTGGTAGCAGCTCTGAATCTGGGTGGCCTGAAGGTGTCCTAAAACTGTCTGTGCCCCTCCTGGTGCCCCCAGGAGGTATCTGGCAGCATCTCTTGTCTAGGCCACGTTGCACAAAGCACCTAAGTGTGTCTGCAGCATCTAGGAGAAGTTCATGGACAGAATGCAATAGCTTCAACACTGTTCCTCCTTATTTCTACCAAAAAATGACTAGGTTGTCTCTGGGGCAAAATCCTGGCTCCACTGCAGTGGACAGGAGTTTTGCTGTTGACCTCAGTGGGGTTAGATAGTCAGCCCTAGCATACATCCCATTGCAGAAAAAGTTAGGGGTAAGAGATTATTCAAGGGCAGGAGAATGAATCGGCAAACCTCCGCAGCCCCAACCCTGTTTAGCAAGTGCAGTCAAACGTGGCGGGCGGAATTACAGTTCATCAGTTTAAATTTAGAGCGATGTTGCTTAGAAGCATTGCGATGAAGGAAAAATGGAAAAAGAAATGGAATTAATCCCTGTCGACGTTTGTCGAGTTGTTCCATATTCCCTCTCGCTCGATGACGGACGACCGAGTTGGTTTCACAGAAGATGGATTGTGTGTTCTTCTTTGAGTTTGGCAATGTCCATTGAAGGCATCCAGAGAAAAATGACTGTCCTTTAAAAACTCGTGATGCCGATATTATTAGAGTCACATGGCACACCTGGGGCAAGGGGAAGGGAACAGATACCATTCCAATGTGTGGTCGCAGCAATTATCTAATAAGAGTTGTTAAAATTCAGGGGAATGTACAACGCGCAGGTGCAGTAAGCAGCTAGAGCCAGGGACTCGAGCAAAAAACCTTGGGTCCAAGCACCCGAGAATGTCATTTTCCCATACCGAGACCTGTTCTTGAGGCTTGTGACTGGAGGTGACCTCTACAAACTTACTTGATGGCGGTGGAGACCCTCCAGCCAGCCGGATCCTGGTGCACCATGCAAGCCGGACAATGCCACGTTTGGGGAGCGAGTGGTGCAGAGATCTTTGTGTTGCCCCTCTGCCTAGGGCAGAATGTCATCTGCGTGAAGAAACCCATGTGCTTCTCCATGGTTGAGTAAAGAGAAGCTTAAATTAGATGAAAGGGACCGGTTTTTGTCGCCTTCCAGTTCGCTCTTTTGGAAGAACATGAAGCAGGTGGGATGGAGCATCAGTCCGTGCAACTTGCTTCTGCTGAACTGTTGGGGTTCATATTGGCGGTAGGCCGGGAGGATGAACTGCAAACCTAAGTCTTTGTACTGTAGCCGGGACTGAAGGGAGAGCGAGCAAGAGGCTGGAGAGCAATTAGGTCCCAGCATACTGGAGAGACTGGCAGTGATCTGAGAAGGTAACATGGTCTGCAGCCCAGCTACGAGATCGGCTCTGTAGATTATATAGGAGTATACTTTTTGTTACAACAGATAAACACACATGCCTCACAAGAGCCGAATAATAAAATCACTGCTCCTCCGTAGGCTTTTCTCATGTGAGTTCTTCTGCTTTGTATTTCAGTGGCATTTGAGGACGCTGGATCAGCACTATGATGCCGTTGTGCTAGGCCCAGTGCAGACACAAGTCAAGTACAGAGTCCAACTCAAGTGCTGACAAAATACAGCTTCCCTTTGTAGGTTCTCTCTGATTCAGTGGTTATTGATATGTAGCTCAGTTGCAGATTCCAGGCTGGATTTGGGATGAGAGGTAGCAACGGGAAAAGCCTTTGGAGGGTCCCAGGAGACGGAGCTCTTCAGTGGTGACTCGAGAGTCGCTCATGGCCTTTCATGCGACACAAAGCACAAAGCGGTTCATTTCTCTGAAGCTTTGCTAACGTTTTCCTCCAGCAGAGTGGCAAGCGCAATATAAATATTTTCGCCAGTGTTGCCCGCAAGCTCTTGTTTATTATCTCAAAGGCAGTGGGTGCAAATTATGTAGCGCAGAATGTGCCTTCAGGCTGGGATGTACTGCTGCAGGCCACAAGCCTGCCCATGCAATCCTTTGCTTTGGAACTTGCAAAATGGCTTCAGTATGAAAGGGTCAGTGGATCTCTTGCCCAAAAACCGACACTGGGAGGTTGTTTTTATGAGTGAGTCTATCTTGCATAAGGTCTCACTTGAATGCTGTTAGTGCGCCTCACAGACACCAATGATGACCCTGACTGATTGGGTGCCGCCCACCCACCTTACTTGGACGCAAGCTTACAGGTCGAAAGATAATGTTGACTGCAGATGGATGTCGTTGCAATTGACACGATGCACGGTGATAAGCAGGGATCCAGGTTTTCCATTTCCAGTGGAGAAATGGAGAAAACCGTGGCTGGGGCGTTGTGGGGCAGGGCTGGTGGGGGACTGATTCCCCCCCCATGCAAAGCCCCAATCCCTGCCAGAGTGCCCGGCTTTATGGCGGCGAGGACCGGGGGCTTGCCCGGTGGGGAGGGGATTGCTGGTATAAAGCCGGGCACTCCGGCGGGGAACAGAGTCGGCAGCTGGCCCAAGCGCCCAGCTGTCTGCATGCGGAGCGCTAGCCCAACTGGGCTCAGCGCCTCCGTGCCTCACGTGTAGCCGGCCAGGTACTTTGGCCAGCGGCAAACCCCGATCCCCGCCAGAGTGCCCGGCTTTATTTCAGCAATCCCCTCCCCCCATGCAACCCCCCCCGGTCCTTGCCGGTATAAAGCAGGGTGGGGGGGATCGCCGCTATAAAGCCAGGCGCTCTGGTGGGATTCGGGTTTGGCAGCTGGCCAGAGTGCCAGCTGCCTGCACGGGGAACAGGGGGGCACCGGGCTGGGCAGGTGCTGCACCTCCATGGGCCGCTTCCTGCGCTCCTGCACGATGCTGCTCATGAATTCACGGAGGCTCTTTGGGCTGATGGTGGCATCTCTCATACCTGCCCCCCCCGCACCACTGTACCTGCATACAAAGCCCGTGCTGTACCCAACCAAACCAGGCTCCCAGAAACCAACTGCAACCAATGTGGCCAGAACACCCATTTCTAACTGAACACCAGGTCAAGATCTATTTAAGGCCCATCCCAAAGCTGCCCAACTAAACACGCCAGAACCCAAACCAAAGCCCCACCTCAGACCCCAGGCTGCAGCAGGACAGCCACCTCCTGCCTCCCTCTCCAAGATGCACCCACAAAGCTATGCCCACCATCTCCAAATTGGACTTATCCCCAAGCCCAAGGCTGAACCAAACCTAGGCAGGACCCCATCCTTGAGCCCTATGGCTCTACTCTACTAACCCAGTCTTTACCCCAAACCCTGTCTGAGCATCCAGGGATACATTATACATGCCAAGGCACAACCCCATCTGACAACCAACTCAGGCTAATCAGAAAGCCAGATCCCACTCTTCCTCAGGATTCATGCTGCACCCAGCTACAAAAGAGCCTCCAAATCCATGCACTACACCTCAGCCAACAGACACAGCCCTTCATCCCCATTCAATTCCCATCTATCACAACCCCAGGCTGCTGACAACAGAGCCACAAAAGAAACCTCCCACCCGACCAAGCAAAGCCTCTGCAACCTGGGCCCACACACAGTTCCCAAACAAGACAGAATGCCCCTAGGTCACTATTCTGCTCCTAACCTAGGCAAGCCACAACCACAAAACTCTAACATCAATGTTTTACCTCTCTTAAGTGCTTTTTTGACAAGATGAATGTGCCTGGGTTTTGTTGTCTAACCCATGGGGTTAGGAGGGAATTTCTCCCTCTCCAGGGCACCAGCTGCTGCCTGGATCAGGGGTTTTTGGAAGCCTCCCTTAGAGGCATTGGGTGAGGGCTACAGCCAAGGCTTGCAATTTGGACTGCCGTGTAGCAATGCTCCTGCTAGCACTTTAACCTGAGGTTCATGGCTAAAGGGTCTTGGCCCTCTGCTCAGGCTCACACTGATTGCTATATTTGGTGTCAGGATGCAAACTTACCCCCTCCACCCCCTGCCCCAAGGCAGACTTGTGAACTGTGGGGATTGTTGCATTCCTCTGTAATGGGGGCTGTGGCCCTCTTCCTGGAGCATGACACTGGCTGTTGTTGTCTCTCTGCTTTATCACTGGCAGATTTTTGGAGGATGCCAGACACCTGTGGTTCAGACCCTTGAGACCAGGGACTGAAGCTCCAGGCTTATCAACATCCCAGCAGTGGGCCGGATTACTGAAGCCTCCATAGTCAAGGGGCCAATGTAGATCATCGGGGCAAAGATCTGAATACCCGAGCGATTGGAGAGTGGACAGGGTGTAGGGAGGGTGGAGCCCCGAAGAACACTGCAGCACACCTGTGAATTTTCAGGTCTATATGGGAAGAGAACACCACTGAACCCCCTCCTTCTTTTCATATACCAACAAATCATGACAGGACAGTTGGGAGACCCCAACCTTGGGGGAGGAGTTGTACTTGCAGCACCTACTCGAGGCATGACAGTGACACATAGGCCAGGAACCGCAGCTTTCGCCATAGCAGATCAGTGATCCCGACCTGGGCAGAGTTAATCATGCAGCCTCTGGCTGTAGCCCACAACGAACTCCTGACACAAGCCATCCAGGCAATTGGCAAAGTCCTGGAAATACAGCAGCTACAGGACACCCACCAGCAAGAACGGATGCAGCGGAATGCAGCCCTGTTCAAGATGCCACGGATGACACAGGATGATGACCCCAAGGCCTACTTTGAGGCATTTGAGAGGATGGCCCTACTGACTGGGTTGGACCATACTCAGAGGGCCCATCAGTTGGGTGCCCTAGTGGTGGACAAGGCCCAGGCTGCATATCAGGCGCTGTCAAGGGAAGAGGCCTATAATTATGACACGGTGAAGGCAGCGATCCTATACATGTTCAAGATTTCACCCAAGTGCCATAGACAGGCCTTCCAAGCACGGAAGGCAAAAGATGTCAAGAGGCTTACTCCAGTACCTGCGAGAGGCTTACTCCAGTACCTGCGAGAGGCTTTGAATACGTGGCTCCCTATGAACTGGTTTGATCGAGATGGGGTCATAGACCAGGTCCTTCTAGAACAATTCCTTTGGGACCTGGAGGAAGACACTCAGATATGGGTGAGACAACACCAACCGCAGAACAGCGAAGAGGCCCTCTGCCTCACTGAGGCTTTCTCCATCTCAGAGAACAAGCGTAGTCACGGGTGAGGTTTCTGTGCCCTGACGAGAGCATGACCTGAGAAGAAGAAAAAAGGATAGGGCACCAGAAGGGGACAGTGAGGGGTGTCATCTGCTATCGTTGTGACTGTACCAGTCATATCATGTGGGAGTGCGGGCTGGGCTTGAGTGAGCTAAGTCATGGCTTAGCACCACTTCCCAGTCCTAGAGATAAACCAAGGGAAGCCGAACGGGGTGAGCCCATGGATTGTAGTTTTGGTGCAACCCTACAGGAGGGAGGCTGGGAACGACCAGTAGTGATGCCCTGGATCAGTGACCAGGTGGTACAAGCTACCCTGGACACAGGATGTTCACAGTCCTTACTCTGCTCAGATCTGGCTCCGAAAGTGGGTGTGAGGGAGGCCAGACCCCTGGTTATGACCTGCATCTTGGGGGGTGAAATGCGCTTCTGGAGTTGCTACCTCCCATTGAGAATAATGGAGTTTCAAAGCAAGCTACGGGTTGGCCTGGCCCCCTTGCAACCCATGCCAGTGATTGAGACACCCTTCTCTAGCATAGCGCTGGACATCGTGGGACCCCTGCCAAAGTCTCATCAGAGGTACTAATATGTCTTAGTCTTGGGGCATGGGAGACACTACTGCAGACCTGGCTGCTAAGCTACTGTGTTACCAGTTACCAATCAATCATGATTCACTCAGGGACCAGCTCAATACACACTTCCTAGCTAATGTAGCCAGTTAATTGCCATCAATTAGCACCTACAAAACCAGACTAAGGAGAGGAAAGAATCAATACAGACAATCAACTGCCCCAAGACAGACACAGTCAGTTGCACAAGCACCCATGTCACGAGTTTTGCTTGACCACAGCTGGAGTTGCAGTTCCCCCCAAACCTATGCACGGATCTTCTTGAAACTTGTCAGGCTTTGTGGCCTCAGTAAGAGCTACCACCCCTGCAGTTTTGACCCCCTGTGATGTAACACACAGATGTGACAGGAGTTATGCTTTCAAGAATTTGAGGTACAGTTCCCCCCAAACCCCTGCACCGATTGTCTTGAATCTTGGCAGGTATCATGCTCTCAGCAGAGGCTACCAATCCTGAAAATTTCATCCAAATCGGACAAAAAAACCCCAAAGTTATAGATATTTCATTGATTCCCCCATTATACCCTATGGCCGGATCTCCGAGGCAGCTCCGAAGGCTCGGAGCCACTTTGGCCAGATTGAGGCAGAAACCCGGTCTGGAGCTCCAGATCAGATCGCTGCCGTCTGAAGCGGTCAGTTCCGAAGCCAGATCGGATCGCTGCCACCTCGCACAGGCCTACCAAGGGCTACACTTTGCAGGGGCCACACCAGCTGGCTCCCATCCCCAACATGCAGACTCCCCTGGCACCATGTGAGAGGTTGCCCCCACAATGCTGTACTACACATGTTGCAGGACAGTAACCTCCCTGCACCTCCATGTCTGAGGATTCCCCCACTGCACTCTGCAGCTGTCTCCCTTGGCTGTGCTGTGACAACCTTCTGCATGGCCCTGCCCCCTGGAAGGGTAATGGTGGGAGAGTCTGGAGACCCATGATTGAGCAACAGTCACAGCAATTAGGAGAATGGCATCCTGGGGGATCTGAGAGTTGCAGATTAACCTTTCACAGGGCTCAAGCAGACCATGGGCTGGACAGCCGTGGTCTAACCCACTTCTAAACTGTCTCCAGAGGAGTAAAGCATTGTGCATCACTGTAACAAGTTCATCCTCTGCATAAACTGCTTGTCAGAGTCTAATTATTAATCATCTTTAGAATCAAAGGAAAGTACCATGACAACAGAGATACCCAAAATTTCTAGGGGAAAAATTCTATTGTACTATTAATTTTGTACAGGACATCAATAGCTGTCCTGTCCTATTACTGTGCAAAGAACTATTAATAGATCATTAACAGTTAAAACATTACTACCAAAACTAATCAGATGCATGCATTTAAGGTTAATTTAACACACAGGGTATTCCAACTGAAGCTACGTTTAATTCAATTCCATAACAGAACTTCAGTAACCAATATTTTGATAATTAGCAATATACAATTCTAATCTAGTACTTGCTTGGTGCTGTACTTTACTTTTACATTTACTGTGGGATGTAAACAGGGGTAGATCAGGGGATGGTGCAGCTGCATCTCCCTACAATTCTTGCTCAATCCAAAGCTGAAAGCCAACTGCTTGGTAATGGCAGCAGCATTTCTAGTCAGGAAGCAATGAGAGCATTCATTGAATTCATGGCTCATTAAAATCTACCAGATTCCTTGTAAACTTTTAATTCCACAAGTGTTAATGACCCCTTCTCCCTTTAATGATCCTGACATTCCACTAATCAAACTGGCCTTTCTTTCTGCAGTTCTGGTGACTATTTCCTGTTCCTGGTTACAGAGTTCCTATTTCACAGCCCTGCAGACTGTTTTTAACAGTGCCCTTATAGCCCACGACTAAAAACTGCTACAAGAACTCAGGGATCGCCGCTCAAGAGCTTGGCAAGCATTTGCTCTCACCATCAGCTTAAAGAAAACAGTTGTGCTAGGACAGGGAGTTCCACAAGATCCATCGATCACTCTTAATGAGAACCAGCTAAAAGTAGTCCAAAAGTTCAGCTACCTAGGTTGCACAGTGGAATCTACAATGACTTTTGGCATCAAGCCCATGAGAGGAGAATTATCAGCTTCATTTAGTGCTTTGGTTCAGTCTGTGAAAGGAACTTTTTAAGGAAGTCCTTAACACAAGGAGCTGGGACTTGTCTACATCCAGAAATCTCAAAGCCCTTTACTAAGCTCCACGCTCCTCATTCCTTAGACAGAGATACTGAGGCAGAACCCAGTGAAATAATTTGTCCAAAGTTGCTTAGGAGACGAGCAGCAGAGATGAGGCGAGTTAAAACCTAGGCTTCCTTGGCCCCAGGTTGGTACTCTATTCACTGACTAGGTCACACTGCTTTTCCTCAGAGAAATCAAAAGAAAAAGGCTTGTTTCAGGTCTCTTCATGTCTTTGTCAGCTATCAGTTCTTTCCATATATTTGATCAGCTAATTACCTCTCTCTCTCTGGGTGGTTCATTCATATAAAGACAGAGCATAAAATTAAAAAAGGAAGACTTATGATAAAACCATGAAAATCACCAGAGAAGCATGCACACATGCTCCTTCCCTCCCCACCAAACATGATTCAAATCAAACCCTCTTCTCCATCACTGATACCTTCCCCTGCCAAAAGATGTGAAATAAGTTCATCAAGCCAAACAGCTATATGTATGTGCGTGCACGTGTAACCCACTGGATCAATCCAATAGCTTTGACCTCTCCTGCATGGTGTCTTGCTGCATATGTATAGCCCTTTTTAGAAAAAAAAACTTATCTGCTGCCCACTCACACCTGTCCTTTCCCCCCTTCCTTTTTAAAGATCCCAAATTCATTTTGATGGCATTTGTGAGTGAGGCTCCTAAACTGCTTGGGCACCACTGAAAATGTTATCTGGAATGTGCAAGAACAGGTTGTACATGGTCACATTATGCTGCTGTAAGTACAATGAAAAACTAAAATGGAACAAGAACTAATGCTTGCAAAGATGTCTTGGCAAACTCTCTGGAGGCAATACAGCCTAGCCGATTTTCATTATTGGCCAAAATGTCAAAGATCATATTTATGGCAAAACTTAGCCTCCTTTCAGACACATCTGTGCTAGGGAAGAGGAAGAGACAGGCCACTAGATGGCCTCAAGTCACCACTGCCTTTTAAAGGTGGGACATCTCCACCTCTGTCAGTGAGCCCGGAAGGCAGAGACTCTCTATACACCTTGGAAAAGCACGGTTCTTCCAAAAATCTCTCTCTGCTACTGTTAATATCACTACCAGAAACATTCCCAGTCTTTTTTGGCACCAGACACTTCCCATAGAAGTGTGGCAAACAGAACTCATTAGCTATTCAAAACCAACCCCACTTCCCACAGCAACCTATAGCTGAGTTTTAACTGCAGCCTCAAATACTGCATTACCCACTCAGCAAGGGCAGATGTGAATCTCTCTCTCTCTCTCTGACTTGGGACACATGCACGTATTTACTACTTGCACCCGATTCAGGGGTGGAGAGAAGGAAACAACAATATAGTGTAACAAGCAGGAAGGTTGTGATTACCTAAAGGGGAAGGGTCTCATGATGAACACAGCTGGGCAGTAGCATGGGAAGGCTGCCCCTCTAGAGACAAAAGTGGGATGTTTGTCCCAAGGAAGGCACCATAGTGTGGGCACATGAAGCTTGCCTGGAGGGACCCATTCTGCAGTAGGAAAAAAAAAAAAAAAGGAACAGGAACCATTGTGGGAGCCTCCAGAAGAAATCCCTGTGGAGGATTGGCGAGGGAGGTCCTGAATAACAGTTTTTTCCGCCCCCTCCCTGGAGTAGACAGAGAAATGGCCCACAGCACAGGCTGAAGGCAGGAGGGAGCCTGGCTGTGGTGGTTCTTGCCTGAAGCATGCAGAGCCACTGGGGGCATTGCTGCAGGCTCGGGGACACCTCTGAGCCCAGGAATGACCCCTGGGACGAGGAGGGGCGCTGTGCTGCAGCCTAGCAGGGAAGGAGCCCACAAGCCCTGTGCGGGGAGAATGTGCACGGAGCAGGAGGGACCGGAGGGAGACATGCCCAGTCTGCCTGCATGTGGGGTTGGAGGTGGGACACGGGCCTCCGCTTCATCCTACTTCTCTGGGGGAGGTGTCCTGTAGAAAACCAGGACAAGGAGCTGACAAAGCCTTCTCCTGACTGCCTGGCGGGGTGTGTGTGTGGCCAGGGTGACCACCTGAGCCAGCAGCCCAGACCCTGCAGCCTGCTATGTCAGGGGATGCAGATCAGGGGGAGAGAAGTGTACTGCAGAGATGCCAGTGCGGGAGTGTGTGATACCTGAAGCAAACAGAGGGACCCAAGCCAAGGAGGACCTGCTTACACTCCAATGAGAAGGGCAAAGTGGCTATTTCTCTCATGGCATCGCCCCAAGCTGTTAAGTGTGCAGACAGCCATCATATTCATCCTGGTGTATAAAAGTTATTGATTGGATGTGTACGTAAGTAGGGGCAAGCCTATAAGTCTGTAAACTCAGTTGATTCAGTGTTGGTGCCTTAATATCCATCTGTGATTAGCACTCTCCTTTCAGGTTATGGGTATTCAAAGGAAAGGTTATATGTTGTGACTGTCATTACCGGGGCTGTGGGTGTGTATTGTATTTATTGTGGCTATTTTTAATAGCCTTTATGAGTTAAACCTGTTTGATTATTTTTAATTGATATTGTATACAAATTAAATCCTGCATATAGTTAACCCTGTTTGAAAGACTCATCCTCTGTACAGGGAGACCCTCTTCTTGAGGAACCTGCTGCAGCCACTAGAAGGTCTGTGCAAGGTCACTGGCTACCGGGCACCCCAGGATCCCGCTATTCGGTGGTGGCCACAGGCAGAGCCATGTGCCTGGGTTACAACAGTTTAATTATAGACCCTGACTCAGGAAAGCCCTTAAGCTCATGCTTGAGTTTTTGAGTGAGCAAAGCCATTTTGTGGCCTGCAACGACACAATATGGTGGAAGATGCAGAGGGCACACTGTATTGCAGTGGCATGTTTGCTGCGATCCTTCTTCTTGTACAAATACTCCTGTTGACAAACATCAACAAAGTCTCTCCAAGAGACTTGAGGAAGGGTACTGTGGTACCCATAAGCTTGTCTGAGTCTATCCCAACCATGCAGATGGTCCAATAAAAGATATCACCCACAAAAATCCATGTCTCATTGAGACTGAAGTAAAAAGCCACAGGATGCCAATGACACCGATAGACTATAAGACCAGTGGCTGTTAAACACCAATAAAAAAAACAAATAAGTGTTAATTTGTATTTGTTGTTGTGTTTTTCTATTTTTAATATATTAATGTGTCATAATATTTTAACTTAGCTTTGCTTATTGGTTTTCTTTTTGCTTTGTTAAGTAAACCCTTAATTTCAAAATGTATGTAACCTCCCTAACTAGTCTCTGAAGTATGCAAGTAATTCAAGCATTACCACACACACACCCCCAGAAATATTAGTCATTCATAACCCTCCCATTTGTACAAAACAAACTAACAAACAAACAAAAAAACACATTTAAACCCCTCGTTTAATTGGCAAATATTTAAACAACCAAGACAAAATTGTCAATCGTATGTGTAGTAAATAAACTAATAATCAATAAATATGTCCCACATTACCACTCTTAGAAACCCCCAGCTTATTCCAGAGCGATAAACTATCCACATGATATTAAAATAAATTAAATAATAACACAACCAAATTGTATTTTATTGGAATAATTTGGGGGGTGGGGGGTGGCCGCAAACAAATTATTTTTTAAAAAATTTCATTTCCTCCCATGCAGCAATATATGTGTAATGTCACTTGTTCAAACTCCACTTTTCACGTATTATTTCACAAAACAAATAATTCAAGATACAAGTATAAAAAATTACAATTTGCTAAATTTTAATGTTCCTATAGAAGTCAATTAAACAACCCTGCTCAACCTTCTGATGCAAAATGTGCAAATAACCCAATTAACCACTGCCACTCATAATAACGCACAAGCGCGCAGTATTTCTATACTACATCAAGGTAAAAAAAATCCTAAATGTTTCAAAACAAGCCAAACAAATGTTAGTGTATCATTAATATAACATCTTCACAAAATGGGCTCCTTCAAAAACAGCTATTCTTAATATTTGTGATAAAATCATAATTAAAAGTTTATTTCTTGTCATCTGTTATATGTGTTGTTAAATAAAATCAAAGTATCCAAAACTTCAAAAACTGCAACTAAAAACAAAATATCTTTTTATCAAACAAATGTAATTTATAACCCATTCAACACTAGTGTTCAAAGGGTCAAAGAAAAAACATGTAGCAGGAACTAAACTAATGTAGCTCACGTTAACAGAGTGTAATAGTAATGAAATGTAACCATGTTAGTTTTGTCTAAGTAACTTGAAAACTCCATTTTTGTATCCTTTTGCTTGACATAAGTGAATAAACTCTGTATACCCTTTCTAAATGGGTGTATGTGAAAGGGTAAATGGTGAGAGAATAGCATAGAAATGGGAGAAGATTTAACTGTTTATGTAAGCAACAAGGTGCCAAATGTAAATTACCAATCAGTAAACTAATTAATAAATAAGCTAAAAAATCCCTTTCAGGCCTAGGACACAAGAAAATAACAAGAAAAAAAATGCACCCATCCTGCCAAATACACAGCAAATACTCCAAAGGCTAAAATACCAACTTTAACAACCAAACTAACCTTGGGCTAAAATAAGCTAAAGACAGGAAAAAAAAACCCCCCACAAAAACAAAAGCTGGGTATAAAAAAACCCCAAAGCACTAAAACAAAGGATGCTAACCCTATAAAAGAGAACTTTAAGAATGCCAAGTTGGACGAGTCTCTCAACTGCTGTTTCGTCAGAGCACAGATGCATGTTTCACCCCGCTCCAAGCTGTTATCTACAAGATCTCTCTCTCATAATAACCACCTTACCTACTATCTGCATCTTCTCTCAATAAGGTCTAAGCCGACCGCCCAGTGCTATTACTAAACAACTGCTGGTGGTAACTACAATGTCTAAATAAGATAGACATTGTTTTATGTTTGTATGTGCCTGTGTGTAAGTTTTGTGTATGATAATCTGTGTGTCTATATAAGTAGTGTATCCAAACCTCTATGTCTAATTCATGTAATCAATAAACGCAGCATTTTATCTTATCCCCCTTTATAAGGTCTCGCTCGTAATTTAAGCAATTGGCAATTTGTGTAACAACATGGCCAACTACCATGCCAATGATCCAACTTCCTCCACAATGACACAACTAGATATTGAGGAACAGCATCACACTTAGGAGCCTAACAAGTGGAACAAGATCTGGCCTTCAGGCTATAAACAGGCCCCTCATTTGAGACAGGCCTGGCTGTCCCAGGTTTTGACCCAGATCAAAACAGGAGCAACAGCCATTTACACATGTAGCTCTGCCAAGCTGCAGTGCTGCACCTCTGCCAGTAGGGAGTGAGCAAGAACACAGAGCCTGATAGAGGCTTGTCCCTGAAATGACAGGAAATTAACCTGAATGGGCCTCAATTAATTTACAGAACTTAAAGATCTGTAGGATCCCAGGACAAAAGTTTTTTCTCCCAGGAGAAATTAGATGTGTGTTCACAGCCTATGTGAATTATGAGCCTAAGCCTCACTTGCAAAAGGGGCACTAGCACGTAGGAGCCTACTGAAAATCAGAAGAACTTTACCTCCTAACTGCTTAAATTGCTTCTCAGAATATGACTTTGATAAAAGACATGATTAAAAATGTTACCCTACATCACCTGACCCTCAGTTACCTTTCCTGCTTGGTGCAGGGGCCTGGACCAGATGATATTCCAAGGTCCCTTCTGGCCTTACAATCAATCTATAAAGAACTCGTTTCAGGGTCTCTGCTTCTCAGTCTGATATGCACACCAAAGTCAAAGACTTGCCCCTCGTTGAGAGGGTGCTTCTGAACAGGAGCAATAAAAATGAATAGCCATCCCTAAGACGCTGTGTTTTCACAGCAGCCTTCCCCACAAGCACCAGCAATAAAATGGCAACCGGGTTCTTTTTTCCTCAGCTACTCTGGCTTTTCAGAAACTCCCACTGAAAAAGAAATCAGTTCTAAAGCACTAAATAGATATTACTTGTAAACAGTACCTGAGTCTGGAAATTGACTATATTTTAGAGGTGCACCGATATAATGGTCTGTATTGGAACGGCACCGACAAAAGGAAATTGACATAATCGGCAATCAGCTTATTTTGGCCTGTGTAGCTGATAATCTCACCGATAAATGATGTGTGCATACATGCAACTGCAGCATGCATGCAGTCAAGAATGCAGCTGGGAGCTTGGAGAGCAGCATCTGGCTGGTAAGTCTTGGTGGGGGGGGCGGAGGGCAGATCAAGGCCCCCACAGTGAGGGAGGGAATGAAGTTGCGGCTGGAGCAGGCACTGCTCAATCGGGGTGGGGTACAGGTTGGAGCTGCGGGTGGTTCATCTGAGGGGCGCGGGAGGGGGGGCAGCTCCCACCACTGCACGCAACCCCAGGGGATGCACAGGGGGTATACGCCGCTCTGGATTTGTGTGCTGGGTGAGGGTGGGCTGCCGGCTGGAGGCTCGGGCTGCCCCAGCCTCTTTGCAATGAAGGCTGGGCCAGGTCTATGCTTGAGGTGGGCGGTAGTGGCTCTGGGAGGAGGGGCAACAGGGTGGCTATGGCAAATTTTGGAGTGGCTGTAGTCTACCCCATAGGTACCCCTCCCAGCACTGCTGCCTCTCGCTCCAGCCTCCAACTGCCATGAGCACAGCCCCAACCCAGCCCCACCACCAGGAAGAGGCTGGGGCAGCCCCCGGCCCCAAGCCCACAGTCAGCAGCCCACCCTCACCCTGTGCACAAATCCAGGGGGGCACATGCCCCCCATGTATCCCCCAGGGACTGCACACAGCAGTGGGAGCTATGAAAACCAGAAGCCAGCAGAATCCAACCAGTTGCCCATAATACAGCTTTGGTGAATAATGTTTGTCACAGAGAGCAAATGCCTTTTTGGCACATACAGAGGGGAACTCTGGGATTCTGTCAATCAGTTTCAACTCCCCTAAGCAAGCATACTGCATGTCAAAAGCGCGTGAGAAAGGGGAGGGAACCTTTTGTTTGTTTCCTGACTGATTTTCTTTGCAGCCTCAAACATCAGATTTTTCCCCTTTTTATAAACATACAATCAGTTCTGACATACCAGTCAAGATGGAAGTGCACTCTGGTTTTAAAATCTTCAAGTGGGTGACTAAGGATATGGTTACACATTACATTTAAGATGTGTTAAGGACTCCTGAGAAGGGAATGTCCACACATCAGGGCAGGAAAACACAAGATAACTGTCCTCTGAGCACCTCAGAGAGAGTCCTCTTCCAGCAAGGATTATCTCGAGTTCACCTTCAGCACCTCATGTTGCAGCCACATCAGACTATTCTACACGGCAAAGAGTTGGGAGCTGTCCTCCACTATCCCAGGAGGCATCACTCCAAACCATCCCCGGGTGGATGCTCTTCCTTCCCTCAGCCAGGGTAGACCCAAAAATAAGAATACTCCCCCAACCCCCACTCCCATTCCGTGCTCAACGCCACACTTGGGGCTCCCCCTCTGCCTTCCCCGAACCTCATGTCCCCGCTTACCTGTGCTGGCTGCCCACCTGCTAGCTGCTGCCATCACACCTGTTGCTGCAACTGCTGCTCTCTGGCCTGAGCCTAGCCCAGAGAGTAGCAGCAGCAGTGGCAGCGTTAGACAGGTTCCCTACCCTTGACTGCTCCCCAGGACAGTGCCAACAGGCACAGGTAAGCAGAAAGCTGTGGGGGGTGAGCAGGAATCTGCAATCAGTGGGGGCCGATCTGGGGTGAACAGTGTGATTTAAGGGGAAGGGGGGGAGGGGTGTGCTGTGGGCCCAATTTGGGCTGGTGGGAGGCAGTCGGGACTCAGTTTGGGCAGATGGGGGTGTTGATGGACCCAGTATGCATCACCACGGGCTGTCAAGGTCCTGATCTGGGCCACTGGCCTGTTTCTGAGACCTATGCTGCCCTACAGAGTAGGTGTGCAGGACAGACACAGAGTCAACTCGCCAGCTCTTAGCCATGCCTCTGTCCATCAGGCCTCTAAGGGCAGGTCAGAGCAGTGCACGTTGCAGAGGGTATTACCATTCCTGAAAGTTAGTACATGCTAGTTATAACATGTAGCTATACCCTTAGTCTCACTGAACTGTGCTACACTACCCAGAACAATGGATGATTTTGGGGGGGTGTCAAGAACAACAGAGCTTCACTATAATTCAAAGAGTGAAGATAAGGGAAGGAACACTGAGTTACATTCCCTCTTGCCTGCAATAAGAGTGCACAGCACGTGAATCAGCATTCTCCATGCACAGATGATTTGCTGGTTCTCTGCACTGCACTAGATCTTTATGAAATTTCTTCCCTCTCCCCAAATTATTAGCTGAGAACAGCCAGAGATTCAAGGCCTCGTGCCACTCTGAAATACCATGTGTTCTGACCAGCCTCTAGGTGCAGGTCACTTGGACGTCTTCACTTACAAGTTGAGAAGGCCAAGCTGTAGAAATGATGCCAGAACTCTTAGAACCATGAACAGCGGCAGTCCTAGAAGCCCAAAAACCGGGCACGTGGCTAGGCAGGATGCCAGAGCAATCCCAGCCATGGTATAGTAGTCCGCATAGAAATCATTGGTGGTAGGCATCTTTACGTCAGGACCCATCATGCTTTTTGCAAACCAGCTGTGTATCCCAAACCCAGTCAGCCTAGAAGAAACAGAAAGGAGATCACTGCTGAGTAAACCAGCTAATACTGAAATACAACAGGAAGCTGGAAGGAAACACCGAGTCTGAGGTGAGAATTGTCTCTGTCTTGGCATATATGATCTAGCACAATGGGGTCCTGATCTCATTTTGGCCCCCACTGTTCTTCTGTAGAAGGAAAAATCTAAGTTGAAAGTAATTAATTGAGATGATTAATGATTAATTAATGAAAGAGATGACATCTATTGGCTTGACGCTAATAGGCGCTGGACAACATCAGATCTAATGTGAAATGATATTTTTTTATTATTATTATGTGATTGGAAGCAACTTGCAATCAGCCAGGAAAACCAATCAGAAACTGCCCACAAACTAATTGAACAGATTTCTATTACTATTTAATCTCTTACTCTTAGCACTTGTAATCAGTGCTATTAGGTGGTTTATAAAGAAACTCTGTGTGTTCAGGCAGCAAATATAAACCAGACCACAACAAAGGTGGCAACCTCCATCCACCAAGGTAATGCTGCTGCTGACAGCTCTCCAAATGAATGTTTAACGTGGCACAGTGAACCTGTGTTTAATTCACTACAGATTGTTATGAAAGAGACAATGCATGGATTAGGCTGCCATTTATGCCATCCTTCTGTAACACTGCCTTACACTTAATTTTAACACAAGAACAGATTCTCCTCTGTTCTAACCACCGTGTCTCCTCACTCTGGTTTCAAACATTTATTTTTAAAAATGGTGGTTATATTGGTGTAATATAAAACCAGTGAAAGGGGGCCTGGTATATTTTAGTGCTATGAATGCCACCCTCAGAGGGTACCATAACTCTCCCAGAAAAGAACCACTTGTGTGGCAAGTGCTATAGTATTTGGGTAACATGGACCTGCTACCTTAACTGAAAAGTAAACTAAACATTGCCAAACATGTGCATTAGGCCTGTGCAAAGAGGCTAGTATTCACTCCAGATTCGGATTCGGCTGATTCGAGAGACAGTGATTCGATTCAGTGTCCTGAATTGATTCGGCTGAATCTGATTCAGAGTTCAGCCACTGCCGAATTGGCTGAATCTCTGAATTGGCCCCATCCCCTGCCCACTCTCGATGGCTGCCCTGCCTGCTCTCCCAACTCCTGGATCTTTAAAAAAGTCCCCATTCACTGGCTGGGGCCCGGTGGGGGGGGGGGGTCCCCACTCCCCCC
>NW_005842592.1:956452-964751 GCF_000455745.1 Alligator sinensis | reverse complement strand
CCCCCCAAAAGCCCCGAGGCTGCTGCAGCAACTGGTGAGTGCAGGGCTTTTCTTCTTTTTTTTTTTTTAAAGGGCCGGGAGGCCATGGGAAGCAGATCCATATTACCCAAATATTATAGCACTTTTCCCATGTGGCATGGGGCAGTGGGGATCAACCCCCACCTAGCAGCAGCCGGTGAATGGGGGCTTTTTTTTTTTTTAAAGAGCCAGGGCCTGGCAGGGCAGCCATGGGGGGGGCTGGGAGAGTGGGCAGGGGGTGGGGCCTGGCAGGTGTCCCCCATGGTCCCCTCTCTCCTTCTCCACCCGCTACTTACCAGCATGGAGCAGGGAATGCCCGAATCACCGAAGCTCTCCCAATCTTTTCTGAATCAATTCAGAGAGCCTCTAATCAATTTAGACCTTTTAATTGGTCTCCTGAGTTGATTCAGATTCGGAGATTCAGCCACTGAATCTGTCTGAATCTCCTCTGAAAACAAATCAGCACAGTCCTACTGTGCATCATTAAGCCACCTGTGGATTCTAGCCTCTAGCATGACTGGCTACATGTTATATCAATATACCATCATTTGCTTTAGAAATCTATACAGTACACTCCACAGAGAATCTCTTTCTGACCTTCACTATGAGCTTTACTAGTGAGCCAACATGATATTTGATATATTAGTGGGCAATCCTAATTCATTACATACACAAACAATACATACATTTGTGATGCATTTTAGAGGTGACAGCCATGTGACAGATTGGATACCCATACAATTAATTTGTCCTCCGTATTTTGCCCTCTAATCTACATTTTCATAATTTATTCTAATATCCTAAACTGTTTAGCAGCTGCAAAGTTGCATTTTTTAATAACTCAAGCTGCCCTGAAGTGTTTTCCTCTTTCTTTCTCCCTGAAACATCTTGTCTTCCCCCACATTTACACGTTCCCAAGTTTCACAATAGTGATGAAGGAGGAGAAATAGTAATAAGAAAATGTAGCAAGCTACTGCCCACATAGGTTCAGTTGGTACAGTGGTGCAACTCAGGGCTGTCCAAATTCTAAGTAGTCAGGAGCTACATGCCCTCTAAGCTGCAGACCACAGTACAGAGTCCCAACAAGCCGGGGGGGCGGCACTCAGAGGGCTGCAGTTTAACCCCTTCCTGTAACTTAACACTGTGGGTCACTGCAATTTCTCATATGAATGAAGAGGACAGGATGGCTCTATAATAAGCTAGATGACAGTAGACTGGCTACTAACAATAGACTGGCTATTTTGAAAACCCTGTAAGATTTCTTGAAAAGCAACCTCTTTTCTTTGCCAAATTAAAAGACTTAATATTAGAAACAATAAACAAAGTATGTAACAGTTTTATAATTTTGCCATTCATTACTTTCAATTAACTAGGCACTGCTTTTCTCCTCCCCCAACCCTTCCTTGAAATAAGAATCAAGACACATTGGCAAAATCCCTCACCTAACTAGCTCCCCAATTCCTCCCAGAAAATGTATAAAACATGTGGATTAAAGTGGTAGCCATTAACTGTCCTCCATGTAACTGGAATCTACAGCTTGCTCTCTCACTTGAGAAAAAAAACTCTCTCTGTCTCTCGAAGACCAAACACAAAACAAGTATTTAATAGTTGACTTCAATTTAAAAGATACACTATGAAATGCAAAACTACTACCTGGTAGGACTATCCTGCCTTCTTGACTCTACCTACTGGAAGTAGAGGGTAGAATGCTCAAATGCATCCAAGAGACTTAGGAGCACAAGCCCTGTTGAGTCCGGAAAGTGCCATTCAGATAGAAATCACTGGGACTTGTGCTTCTAAGTCACTCAGGAGCACTTGGAAATTTTACCCCTTACTAAAAGCCACTGTTTGCGTGCCAGGGAGGCAGAGACAAAACCTTGATGACTGACACACCAACACACTTGCAGAGCTACCATTTCCAAGAAGCACCTGATGCTCCACGTCTTAAAATGTCTGGAGAAGAAGCAGCAGGCCCAACTCTGAGCTTAATTCCTCTGTTAAGCTTCAACTGCACACTTTCTTAGTATTGCTCACTCTTCTTATCAAAGATGAGTTATCAGTGATGGGCTGTTAAGGGTCTTATAATGGGAAGAAGATGGCCTTTGTGTTATCCAGTATTGCCCACTATCTACTTTCAGTTTACCAGCAGCAAACGTGTTTAACATACTTGACAGGAAGATGTTGGACTTACGAGTTCGCAGATAATATCACAATGTTTTTCCATAGGTTCCTGGTTCGCATCACTTTAACAAGGAAGACTTTCCTGGGCCTCCTGGTAAGCTCCTTCCTCCTGCTCTGAAACAAAACAAACCAAAGTCAGTATCTGGTGAGTGGGACAGCAAAATATCTGGGGGATTTTAGTCTGTCACGGGAGGAGGGGTAACACTGCTTCTTTTGTTGCTCTGAGGATGCCACAGACCTTAAACAATTCTTGATCACTTTCCCTCCCTTTCTTCAAGGCTCCAAATCCTGTTGACTTGCTCTATGGAGCAGGTGGGGGCATGTGGATCCCTTCAGATTCCAAAGCTTCTCCCAGTTTAAAAATATTGATGCAGAAGATATACTGGGAAGTTGGAAAAGGAATTCTAATGGACAATCAGACCTAGAGTTAGCATTGCATAAGGTAGCCTGATATACACCAGCATCTCTGCTACTGTTACAGTTCTGGTCAGCAATGCTTTCTGCTCATGCTATGGCTTTTCCTCGCACATGCAACAAAACCTGTATCATTTCTGTAACATGGACCTGCATAACTGAGGAGGGGACTGGATACTGCCAAATTCATTTTATATGTGCCTCCTTAAGGAGCACTGAGACCTAAGTTTCCAGAAATAAATGGCTAGTATATCATGCTGAAGGCACTGCCTGTCCCGAATTTCAGCCACTTAAAGTCATTTTGATAGAAATTAGAAATGGAGGGAAGAGAAGTCTTAAAAAAAGAAAAAAAGAAAATAAAGAAAAGGCAGCTCATCATAGCAATCCCCTCAGAATTCAAAGCAGCGCTCCGTGCTCAAGGAGGGGGACATGCATCAGGCTCACAGCCCAATCTGTTGTTTTCAAAGTCCTGCTGGGGCAACTGTGAAATTCTGTTGCAGTTTTGTGCTGGCACACAGAAAACCCTTGACAATGGGAATTTGCAACATTTCAGTGATAAAATGCAGAAAGAAGGACCCTGTCCATTTTCTTAAACATTTGAACACCTGGGATTAATTTAACAGTTACTTAAATATTGGAACATTCCTTCCAAGACACGAGGTCAGTTGCAAATAATTTATATGGTAAAACCCTAGTAAAAACTTAAGAAACAGCAACTAGATAAACACAATATCATCAGATTGCAAGACAAAATCATCAGATTGCAAATAAAGGAAACTCGGTAAGCCTCAAATTTCCTGACTCTTTGCACACACTTGGTTTTCAAATGAATTAACCCCAGTTCCTGGCAGCGCCGCAGGAGAGCAGGGTGGTCAAGCGCTGCCCTTCCGGCCCCGGGGCCCCTCACTCATGCCCTGCCATACAGCTGTGGGAGCACAGACATGGCAAACTACACAAGAACAAGAAAAAAGCAGAAACATTCAAAAGTGAACACAATTTGAAGGGGTGAACTACAAAAAGGTCGCAGTGCCGTCTGGTGGATAAAGTGGCTCATTACATGTCTTTGGGTGCCTTTGTGTTTGCTGGCAGTGAATCCATGGATGTGATGCTTTAATTCCCAGCGAGCCAAACTAAACTACATCCAAGGATTTTTACTTTAATGCACCAGAAAGGCTTTTCAAACATCCAGAAAACCCTCTCATGCAAACAGTCACGCTGTTGCAGCATACGAAAGGCAAAAAATGTGGCATGTACAAAGCCCCAAAGACTAGAAAGCCTTTAGTTCCTGTTTAAGTGTACAGTACAGTATAAAGCACCTATCTGAAATGCTAGGAGCCCTTGACAAATGCTTAAAAATATACATATTATACCACCACTACTGCAATTTCCTACACTTACCACCATTCCAGCAGCAACATAAAACACAAACAATGACTACCCCTTGCCTAGCAAGACCAGTAGCAAAGTGCCCTCCTACCCACTCCAACCACACCCAATGGTCAAAGGGCCAGGGACCAGGCTTGAACTTTTGGAGAGTCTTCAAGGTAAACAGAATTGGTCCGCTGTGGAGGCAGCAAGAGAAGAAGGGAGCTCTAAAAGGAAGGGTCCTCCAGGAAGAGGTCTAGCCAGCAATTTTATACACCAGCCATACTCTACCCAGTGTATGCAAATGCAACCACCTGTCAGGGACAAAAAGATTGACTGTTCATTAAAAAGGGAGATCTCAAACAAGTTCAACTCTCTGGCTAAGTACAGACTGCCAAAAAGCCTGAGACTAAATCAATTCAATCTTCACAGGTTAGTTAGTCTAAGCTGCATAGATTGAACCAATAAGCAAGTGAACAGACATTTACTTTTGATTCCAGAAATGCAACTACATGCCTGCTGTCGCCCACAGCAGAAGCAAGGCGGGTGTTAGCACCTGCCTCCCTGCTCAGCTGAAGCAGACAGCTTGGGCCAAGGATAGCCTGTCCACCCTGCAGGGAAAGGGGAGTTGTGGAGGAGATGCAAAGCATCCTGGGATGCAGGGGGCCTGTGAATTGACTTGAATCTGAAGGGGATTTGGGACAGAAATTCAATAAACTGATTTAACCTAAATCAGTTAAGTCTGATGCTACATCCATCCAGGTTTATCTTGAACTGGTTTTAGCCATTTTGAAAGTGGTTTATGTGCACTGAACTTCTGGGATAAAGCATGACCCTTCTATTCTCTGTTCTGCTCTCTCTCTGAGATGCCTTTGCTTGCATACACCACGCACTTCTTCAGTCACAAACTCCAGGTTGGGTTTCCCACACCACAGGACTCTACAGGCAATCCCCACTTAGTGCTCTTAATTGGTTCCAGAAAAACTGAGTGTTAAAAAGAACAGAATTGTGAAACCCATTTTCCCATAGGAATTAATGTAAATAAATAGAATTTGTTACCAGGGCACCCAAAAGAAGTGAGCACTGGATAGGTAAGTGCCAGCTTGGCCGGTGCCATGCTGTTGTTGCCTGCCTGGGCCATGAAAACGGTGCTGTTGGTCCTCTCTATGGCAGGTGGCGCTGGGGAGGGCAGTCACAGCCACATTTGCGGTTACTCCAGGTCGGCTCCCCCTTCTCCCTGCTGGCGCAGCTCAGCGTGGCTGCATACAGCCCCTGCCAAACTGGACACACATTTACCTTTGATTCAGGAAACGCAGCCATATGCTCAGCCCAGAAGCTCAGGGGCATTACAGCATTGCTCTCTGGCACTTCCTCTTCCTACGGCCCCAGAGGTCTCTGGGATTTGCAGTCCAGCATCACAGAAGCAGGACTCTGCAGGGTTCTCCACCACTTCCTCTTCCTGCTTCCAGGTGCTTCTTGGATTTGTAATCCACAGTTGCAGCCAGCAGTAACTTTCAGTAAGTTTAGCAAGGCAGGGCAGCTCTGTACTTGGGAGAAGAGGGGTTTAACCAGGGAAAGCCTGGGGGTGGGGGGTCAGTCCCTGCCCCTCTCGTCCCCTCTCCCCCAACCCTTCTCTGCTGGAGAAGACAACCCAGCCCAGCCCAGGGCTGTTAATCATCCTGGGGGACTCTGATATAGCTTGAACCAGGAAGGGGTCTGGGACAGAAGTTTCATAAACTGGTATGACCCAAATCAGTTAAATCTGATACTACATTCAACTATCTGGTTTATCTTAAACCAGATTCAGCCATTTTGAAACAGGTTTATGTGCACTGCGCTTTTGTTCTGTTACAGGTTTAAACAAGTTTCTGATTATTTAGAGTGGTTCTCTCCCTAGTCTCTAAGTCAGCACTAGTTTCTTAACAATCAAGCAATGTAGGTTTTGTGGAGCTCTGGGTACAGAATGAACATGAATGCTCACTTGGCGATTCTGCTCTGAATCCCCCAATTAAAGATAACTCACACTAAGCATTTCGGTCCTTACAGATACATAAGGGATGTTGAGTATGGAGAAGAGTCAACTGCTAAGAGTCAAGCGCTAGAATGGAAATTCTCAGGTCAGCTCGCGGAGGCAGTTAAGTCAAAGGATGGGTGATCTAAACTATCCGGACATTTGCTGGGAAGAGCAGTCAGCCAGGTCTGACCGCTCATGTAGGTTCCTAGCCATGTTACAGGACCTTCATCTAACTCAGGAGGTGCACAGTCCCACCAGGGGAAATGCCTTGTCAGACGTGGTCCTGGCCACAAGTGACAAGGGGACTGTGGGTGCTCGATCACCTGGGCAATAGCAATCCTCGCCTATTGGAATTCACCATCCAGTGCAGGGTGGCAAAGGCCTGAAGCAAGACAGCAGCCCTGGACTTCAGGAGAGCGGATTTCATTGAGCTAAGGAGATTACTTGGGGAGCCACTGAGGTCCCGGAGGGGTGGGGAGTTGGGTGTTCAAGAAGAGTGGTTGTTCCTGAAGGAGATGATCCTCCAAGCCCAAGGATGGCAATCCCAATACGGATCAAAGGGGGCAAGAGTGCTCAAAAGCCCCCATGGCTCACCAAAAGCATCCAGGAACATCTCAAAGCTAAGAAGGAGGTGTACACCCAATGGAAGGGAGGGGCCATAACCAGGGAGGACTATACCTCTGTTGCTCGGGATTGTAGGGGGGCTGTTAGGAAGGACGAGGCAGAGATGGAACTGGGACTAGCAACCCGGATCAAGGATAACAAGTAGTCCTTTTTTAAATACATAGGGGGTAAAAAGAAGGTTCCAGGTAACGTGGGGCCTTTGCAGGACACGCTTGGAAATCCGGTGGTCTCACCAGACAACAAAGCTAACCTATTTAGCAATTTCTTTGCCTCCATTTTTCTGAGCAGACACCAGGTCATCCCACCCACCGGGATCCCCGATGGTCCCAGGGGAGGCACAGTCAGGCCCAGGGTCAGAGAGGACCTAGTCAGGGAACTTCTGGTGGGACTGGATGAGTTCAAATCAGCAGGTCCTGATGATCTCCACCCCAGAGTGCTGAGGGAATTAGCAGAGGTCACTGCAGGACCCCTGGCACAGCTTTACGAGCACTCGCGGTGCTTTGGCAAAGTGCCAGAGGAAGGGAAAAGGGCCAGTGTGGTCCCCACTTTCAAAAAAGGGAGAAAGGAGGACCCAGGGAACTATAGGCCAGTTAGTCTTACTTCGGTCCTGGGTAAGCTTTTGGGGAGAATTATCCTGGCACATGTCCGCGAGGGGCCAGCAGGGGAGATTATGCTTAGGGGCAACCAGCACGGGTTTATTGGAGGCAGGTCCTGTCAGACCAACCTGGTGGCCTTCTATGACCAAGTCACAAAATCCTTAGACGCAGGGGTCGCGGTGGACATAGTCTTTCTGGACTTTAGGAAGGCCTTCAACACTGTCTCTCACCCCATTCTCATTAAAAAACTAGGAGACTGTGGCATCGATACCTACACAGTCAGATGGGTCACTAATTGGCTGGAGGGTCTCACCCAGAGAGTGGTGGTGGATGGGTCTTATTTGATCTGGAGGGATGTGGGCAATGGGGTTCCCCAGGGCTCGGTCCTTGGGCCCGCACTGTTCAACATCTTCATCAGCAACTTGGACAAGGGGGTAAAAAGCACCCTGTTCAAATTTGCAGACGACACTAAGATGTTGGGAGAAGTGGGCACGCTAGAAGGGAGGAATAGGCTGCAATCGGACCTAGACAGGTTGCAGGGGTGGGCGGATGAGAACAGGATGGGTTACAACACTAACAAGTGCAAGGTGCTGCACCTGGGGAGGAAGAACCAGCAGCAGACCTACAGGCTGGGAACTCTCTTCTCATCAGTGCAGAGGCAGAAAAGGATCTTGGAGTCATTATTGATACTGGAAGCTATGGGCTGCCACATGGGCCGTCAATGTGGGGACGCAGTAAGGAAGGCTAACTGCACCTTGTCATACATCCACAGATGCATCTCAAGCAGGTCCAAGGAGGTGATCCTCCCCCTCTATATGACACTGGTCAGGCCGCAGTTGGAGTACTGCGTCCAGTTCTGGGCGCCGCACTTCAGGGGAGATGGCTACAGGACCTGAACCTGTTCAGCTTCCACAAAAGAAGGCAGAGAGGGGATCTAGTGGCCATCTATAAACTGGCCAAGGGAGACCAGCAGGCAATGGGAGAGTCCCTGTTCCTCCGAGCGCTACTGGGAGTAACAAGGAATAACAGCCATAAGTTGACAGAGAGTAGATTCAGGCTAGAAAGCAGGAGGCGCTACTTGACCGGC
>NW_005842592.1:946883-956335 GCF_000455745.1 Alligator sinensis | reverse complement strand
AGGGGGTCGGACTTGATGATCTGCTCAGGTCCCTTCCGACCCTACCAACTATGAAACTATGAAGCTAATCAACTCACAGCCCCATTTTATGCTTTCCTGCACTCCAGAGCCATCACTCTTTATAATCTTTCTCCTCGGGGACACAGAAGGAAAACTATAAACAAGAAAACTCTTTATAACCTTAGCAGAAAATACAGCTCCTCATTTGGAAGTTTAAATTTGATTGCGCGGGGGGGGGGGAATGAACCTCTCAAAGCCTCCAATTCTTCTACACAAACTTTGATGCAGTTAAATCCTCATTTCCTCTACATTTCAGAAGTACTGCTTTCAGATCAAATTCAATCGAGCTCTTTGCTACCAAACTAGATGCCTGCTTATCTACCTCTTCATTACCCCTTGTGACAAAGAAAAACAAACATAGCTAATAAATCAAAGCTCAGAGAAAAAGCATCCAAAATTGCTGGCAACCATCGGGGTTTGAAAATACTAGAATTAGCTCACTTGAACAATAGTAAAAGAAGCCCCCTTAGGTAACTGCATAATGATATAGATCTGCATTATGTGATCACATGTTTTTTTTCCCCTGCTGGATTCCTTCCTATTCAGTGAAGGGGCAGCTAATTCAGTATTTTTTCTCCTTATTCAGTGGGCAGTCCTAGCTTTTATTTAATGCACAAATGTACTGGTTTCCTCACGAGCAGGTATATGATGATACTCCTTAAACATAAATGCAATAAGCTCCACAAGTTTCCTAAGAGTTGAGAGGGGGATTATCCCTCTTTCACAGATGGGGTACTCAAATAGAAAAGGGATCAAGGAGAAAGACCCCCTAATCTCAGAAACCCCACTTCAGATACTTATGCCCTCATTGTTCAAAGTACTTATCATTTAATAATATTTTACCTGCCAAAATTACAATTCCCAAATGTGCAGTTGTGAATGCTCAGCACTTGTGCCAAGCGAACTCCAGTGTTTCAAAGTAGGTAACCAGAAAATGCAACACACAAATGTAACACACATCACTGGTGAGCAGCTGTGAAAAAATTGGTGTCATTTGCCCTGTATCACTTAGGTGCTCTGTGACAGACACAGGGAAAGAATTCAGTTCTTCAGGGTGGAATTCAACTTCGTTAGCCTTGAAACCATCTTTTGTCTCCCTGCCTCATTCACTACACACCTTCCAACCTCTGCAACAACTGAGGAAAAGATCCTACAAACAACAGCTTCCTTCCCCTAGCATCATCCACCCTATGCGTGGAATTAGGCATGTGGAAAAAACAGGGTGTAATCAAATTATTAAAAACTGTATCCTAACACATGTATGCCAGGAGGCCAAATAAAGGTTGCATAAGCATGCAAGGATTCAAGTGGTCTAACATTTATATGCCTTTAACCTTTTTAATGTACTTTTCTATACTTAAAACTGAAAACATTCCTAATTGCAATGTTTGGAACCAAACTGAGTCCCCATCTGCAGGGTTTGGATATGAATGGGCAGAGCTTCATCCTTCCCACTTGAGCTACTGGTAGCACTAGCAGACGGAATATGTGGGGTGGGCATGAGAGAAAGATTTTGCCAGCAGATTTTGCTGCTGTTTGCTATCAGCCAGAGAATGCTAAGACTCAGTACCTGGTTCTGAAACCTTCTTATCAGGCAATTCAGAAATGACCCCCAATGGGGAAAAAGGGTATTCTAACACCAAATTCCCTCTCTTCCCTGAGTTATAATACACCACATGAATATACTGCATGTCCCTGTGTGTTCCCTATCTAATGACTACCTTTGCAATTGTATCTGCATTTGTTCCTATACTCTGTAACACTCTTGCGACTCCCCTACACCTGTCTTGGAAATGAACACCTGCATCCTGAATGTCAACATCTGTCACCCTGTTTAGTTTTTCATCTAGAGAGCAGCAAAAAGGGGTTTTTCCTATTCAACATGGTCAAAGAGTTTCTACAATGTCTCTTATGTATGGAAAGATGATGAAACGCACACAAGGGCAGGTTTCCTTGGAAGCATCGCGTCTGAAACTCAGATAATTACTTATTTAGACTTCTAAATAGCATCCAACAAACAACAAGTAAGATATGGCTGTATCCTAACCTGGAGCAGAACCTGGTTTACTCCAGCTAAGGATGTTGCCCTTCATCTCAAATGTACAAAACCTCTTACCAGAATAAGAATGGTTTAAAACAGGATACCATTCTCTAAGGGCACAAGGAGATTAATGTCAAAATCCTTCATCAAGCTTCCCTCTCACTGCCTTCCCCAAACGGATCTCTCTTCCACATAGTTCCTTGTGATTTATACTCTTATTTGGGAAAAGCAACTCCTCAGTCTTTCAACTACATTGAAATACCAGTCTCTTCTTGCTTCCCAGAGGGAGAAAGTTTGGATTAGAGAGGGTAGAAATTTCAAAGGATTGTTTTCCCAATCAAAAAAAATGAAAGTGACATTTTTCTGAGAGTCACCATTGTCAAAACAGTTCTTTTGGTCAAACAGATTCATTTTTACAGACATTTTATTGAAAATCTTTAAAAAATTACCAGAATACTTACTGAATTTTTCATTTATTAAACAGATTTCAATGCTGAATTCTGATTAAAAAGGTCATCAGTAAAAATCAGTCTTTTTGAAGAATCTGAAATGCTGCAGTGCTCTCTCAAGTTTTTTTGGTGAAAAAATGTGTGTCATAAGCTCTAAATGGCACTTCCATGCATAAAACAGTGTAAATGGGGGAAAAAAAACAAAATAAATTGTTGTGGAAAACCATCAACATGTCTGTTTAGCAATTAATAATAAAATAGCTGTAAAGAGGAGTTTTTTTCCTTTGTTCTTTTGCTCAGAGAAAAATGAGGTAGGTACCTAAAAGCTTGTCTATGTCTATCCAAACTGTGTTGCTGGTCCAATGCAAGATATCACTCTCAAGAATTCTTGCTTCTTGCATAAAAATGAACCCCACAGTCCAAGGCTAATGAGAATATGGTAGCAACAAACAGCAACAGTCATCTGAAGCAACAAAATAGCCTTGTCCCTCAGTAGTCTCACTTTTGTTTTAGGTGTGGCAACAAGAATGCTGGTCCTGTTGGCTAAGCATCTCCTATCAATGGCCTGGATGTCCCTGCTGCTCCTCCCAGATTGGTCAGCAGCTTTAGACATGGTTGGCTATGAGGCTGGGCAGACATATCTGCACACATGTGCAGGTGGGGACAGGATCACTGTCACAACTTCATTCTTTGATTCAGTGAGACATCCCTGGAAAATGTCTCATGAAATTCCTTGTTCCTCCCCTGAGCTCCATTGTGTTATATTCTCAGGATGTCTGTTTACACTTAATCCATTTGATCTCTTTTCCTTCTGTGAGCTACCTTACTACACAGCAATGGGTTTTTGCATCTAGTTTCAATGAAGTAGTTTTAGTTGCAGTGTCACCTGAAAATGGGCAGCTGTTAAACTGCACCAAGTAGTTGGAATAACATGAACCTTTGAGAGGCCTCAGAGTCTGTTCACTGATTAGGTTTCACCTGCTTACAAATTCCATTTAAAATCAAAAAGGACCAACCATTTCCAGCCTCAAAAGGGTATGTAACGTGACTCCGGAGGCTGGAAAGGAGCAGGAAAACAAGCAGGAGAGGCTGGAGAGAATAGGAGAATGAGCAGGAGACTTGTTCCCCCTGCCGGCCGTTAATTCCCTCCACTCCCATTCATTCCCCCCTGCCGTCCTTCATTCAGTTCCCCAGCTTCCAGCTTGCTCTCTCAGCACCCCCCCCAAATAACCAGCAGTAGCAGAGAGTGAGGAGGAGGCTGGAGAGAGCAGGGGAAATCTCCAGCTTATCTCCAGCCTCCTGCTTGTCTCCATCTCCCTGCTTCTTCTCCTGCTTGTCTCCAGCCTCAGGAGGCTCCAAATCATTCTTGGAATTATTTTCCTGGCATAGATATAAGGCATATCTGCTAACTATAACCTATGATCTGCATAGGCAGTGGGAAACAACAGGATTGGGTGGGGGCCTAGGGATATGGCAGGGGTGCAGGGCATGGTGCTGTGCAGGGTGCACCCACCTGGACCCTGACCGTCCCTCCTGCAGGGCTGTGGCAGAGCATGTGGCAGGGGCGCTGGGCACAGCTCTGGCTCCAAAGCAGTGGAGCCACATTTGTGGGGAGCTAAGCCCCATTAGCCTGGCCTTCCGCTGCCTATGGTGATCTGTACTCAGAAGGTACAACTATATGTACACAAGCAAGTATAACTGTGGGGTGAACCGTGCCACTTTCCATTGAGTATCAACAACAAAATAAAGATCTTAACTAGGATTATGTGAGAGTCACCGAGGAAGATTATCATTCACTCTTAGTTATTACAGATATCACTCTACCAATAAAAGTCACTCAGGTGCAAAGATCCAGCATAAAAACTCATAATTTCACTAAATTCCTTTGGCTAGCTGGCTTAAATCAGGATTTCAGATGCTCATGAAGTTCTGGAGGGGTTTTCAGTCCTGAGGTGAAATTTACAGCGATGGACACAGAACACAGATGCACCAAGAAAGCAGACCCTCACCTAGCACAGAACAGTTCAGCTACAAAAGGACCTTAAAAACATACTACCTAATTTCTGACTATCTGCCAGTTCATATACATATTGATGTGTACTGCCGGGGCTTTGAAGAGTAAAAGGGGAGCCTGAAAAGAATTTGACAGGTATAACAATGAGACGAAGGAGCCTCAGAAAACAGTCTCCCTTGTTATAATTGTACACAGGAGTCACATAAAGCTCCTCTTTCTTGAAGCAGTCTGGGGAGGCAATAACATCAGTGTTTCAGTGACAATTGTTCAACAATAGCAGCCTAACTCTTCTTAAAAGCTCAAACCAACCAACCATGTTTAAATTCCCCAAGAAAAAGCATCTTACCATCAGCAGTAAAAACTGCTTTTAAAATGCTATGTGGCTCAAATGCAAAGTGACTTCAAGTGAACTGATTAGCTGCGCAAGATTGCAAGATGTGGAAATTGGCACTGTTTTCAGATCTGTGCTAGAATGGAAATTTCTTACAACTTGGTGGTTGGGGGCTGCCACTTTCCCATATGAATAAATGAATCTGTATACAAACAGGCACAACCCCATTTGTTGATATTCTCAAGATACAAGGTCCAGAAATACAAAGCTAATACAACGCTCTGTAGCTATGAGGAATTTTACCATTAGACATCTCTAAAAGCACAACACTGAAAGATGAGAATATACTTGCTAGTACTCTTCAACAAGCTGAGTAATTGGAACATAGCTAATGGGTTTTTCAAAAAATACAGAACGATTAAATAGGGTAATTTTACAGATAGTAACATGATTATATCAATCTGTGCTATGTGGATATTTATTTAAAAAAAAAAAAAAGTTTCATCTATCTGGATTTCCACTGCCTGACTTTGCCAGGCACTTTTACTTACCCGGCATCACTCCTTTGATATCACATTCAGTGTTCATTTTTTTCTTGTGAGCAAAGGATACGTTTCTTGGATGCCTCAAACTGCTGTGTGGCCATCAGCCACCGGAGAGATTCTGGGAAAATACTTCAAAGACAGAAAGTGTGTTAATGGATGCCTCCAAGTGTCTGTCAGTGGGAGCTCATTGCATTTCTTTGCTTTCTTTATAATTATTACTTAATTCTCTGAGTGTGTAAGAATTTCCTAAAATATATAAAAGCCTTTTTTTTGCAAACAGCATAAATAACAGAAACACACACACATTCTGCAAACTGAATTGGCATTCCAGAAGTGACAATTTTTGCCCGATCTGGCCACAGAAAGCAGTATATAGCTGTGACCAAATTCAAGTGCATAGCTGGAGGCAGCTTAAAAAATGGCTGATTAAGTGAAAATCTGACCCCTTATTGCATGAGGGGTGAGATGAAGATGTTTCAAAATAAAGGATCTTCTGTAACTTCTGTGTGGCTGCCTGTATTCCCTCCTCCCATAATCCTTTTGACTTGGTATGGCAGCAAGGATCGAACTGCCCACCTTGAAGAGGCTACAGGGACCCAGGAGAAGGTTCCCGAACAATGCGAGACGTGCTGGGGAGGCTGCTCCGAGCACCAACACTTACCTGGTGAGAGAGAAGAAACGAAAGAACAAGAAGCAGGAAGATCAGAAGCGCCGAAATTCGTTAGCTCCTGTTGGCTCCAGTTGGCTGGGTGCGGGACAGAGAATAGCTAAAAAAACCTCACCTGGCAACAACCGGAAGCGAGAGGAGGAGAGAGAGACGAGAAGAGCGAGGAGACAGAACACTGAGAAAAATGAAGCCAGAGACAATGTCCTGGGAGGTGCAGAGGAGCAGAGTGGGAGACTCTCTCTTCCTGAGACTTGGAGGAGTTTCCATACTTACCTACACTTGGTAAAAAGAGCACACTATTAGCATGGCAACAAGGATTTCAGCCTGGGAACCTGAAGAGATGGGAAACAACCAACTGTGGGTGGCAGTGCTTCAGGACAGATGTACCTGTGGGAAATACAGGGATCCACAGTCCTGCAGCCCACCAAAAATTAATGATAAGATAACCGGGAGCACCACAGAGATAACGCCCCAGCAGCTTAGACACAACAGTGCCCCATAAAAGTAGAATAGAGGGCAAAAAAAGTCCTCATTAGCACCCAGATCACCAGTAATTACGAACAGCAAACCTCCCTCTTTTTTTATTTTGATCCAAGTCATGGCAGGCAATAGGGCAGAAGTGCTGAAAAAGAACCTTAATTAGAAGAGCAGCTGTGACCTAGGGGCTAGTACGCACATGACGCAAGTCATCAAGTAAACGTACAAACTACTTCGGGTAACTAGAACACTTACACATGGATTCGTATGTAAAAAGATTCCTGGCACACCGCATTGTTAGTAAAACAGGGGAACAATAAAACAAAATAGGGTATGTCCCTAGAACTACGGTCATTCCAATGTATCAAAGGGGTGGGGAAACTATGAAGACTGCAGTAGCCACCAGCTGCCAAGTAGAGAACTCATTCTGTAGCACTGCAAACTTGTGTAATTTCCAGATGGCAGTTTGGATCAGAAGAAAAACAATTCTATTGAATGGAAGTGACTGAGAGAAAAAAATAATAAACCAGTGCAATAGTGATTTTGTTTTAAAGCAGGTTGTTTAAGTCTTTGCAAAACATTACACTTTTTTCTTCTAGGTCTGAAGTGACCCAGACCGCTTTTAAGGCCTGATCCAGACCAAGCAGTTCATACTGCTATATATGTGTAATAAACATACTTGTTTTATTATGGGGGAAAAGGTGGTTTTAATTAAAATTATTTTATTTGCATTTCACTGCAGGATTACACAAATTTATTTTATTTGCATTTCACTGAAGGAAAACAGCGGCGTCAATACTGGAATTGCTCACTATTCTCTCAAAATTGCAAGCTTCTCAGGCTGCCTATGTAGTATAATGCTTTGTCCCGACCCGAGGCGGCGGGCACCAGGAGGACGGCCCACCCCCAGGCTGGCTCCGCCTGCGCACAGCTCTGCGCAGCCTCGCAATGGACGTGCGGAGCGCCCAGCACCTGCCTGCCGCCCTCGCCCTCCTGCTCCTGCTCCTGGGCTGCGTGTGGAGCCAGGCGCTGGGCAACGCCCCCGACAGGATCGGTACGGGGCGAGGACCCCAGGGCGGGGGCTGGGCCCGGTGCCGCCCGCCGGCGCGCTCTGCCAGCGCGGGGGACAAGCGGTGCGGTGCGCGCGGAAGAGGCTGGGGTGACGGGCTTGAGCGCAGCGGCACCGCGCATGTGCGGAGGTGAAACCGCGCCCCCGCCCCGCTCTTCATCGCCGCCCCCCGCCGGTGCTGGGTGGTGACGCTTTCCGGGGCCGTGACGTGACACCAGCGCCCCGCACGAAACGAGGAGCCGGGGGGTCGTACTCCCCCAGCGTCCGACAAATCATGCACTGAAATTGCCACCTGAGTCCAGAGCTGGTGGCAAGGACCTAAATGAGAAACTGACTTCTGTCTGAAATGTGCTTGCAGCTGTTATTGGCGCTGGCATTGGTGGCACCAGCGCAGCTTATTATTTACGCCAGAAGTTTGGCAGAGATGTACAGATCGACCTGTTTGAGAGAGAAGCGGTCGGGGGCCGTTTGGCTACTATCCGTGTGGAAGGCAAAGAGTATGAAGCGGGGGGATCTGTCATCCACCCCCTTAACCTGCACATGAAAGCCTTTGTCAAGGAACTGGGTAAGTGGCTGCTCCCAGGGAGCACAAGATTCTCTTCCCTCTCTTTAATTTACTACCCTGCCAGGGCATTACTCATAGTTCCAAGTGCCGGCCGCATTGGTAGGTATTTAAAAAGGAAATAAAACCTCATTGGGATAAATGGGTTAATCAGAATTATTGCATTCTCTGTTTTGGGGGGGTCCTTTTATAATCCTCGTGCAGTGAATGGAGAGTTGCTTTGCTATCAAATCTTGCTAGCTTACAGCAGGTATTTCTTCCCCATGCAGGACTCTCTCCTACACAAGGCCAGAACCACCTGGCAGGCGTTTATAGTGGAGACAAATTTGTATTTGAGGAGAGTGGCTGGTACATCATCACTGTTCTTAAGCTTCTTTGGCAGTACTGGTTGAACCCTCTGCGAATGTACATGTGGGTGGAGGATATCATGGACAAGTTCATGAGGTAACAGTGTTATCTATTAAGCCTAAACTAAATTCATTCCACTACCTGAGTGACTTATATGCGACACATGCTGTGCTGATTGATGAACACCAGAAAAAAACAGTAATAAAATGCAGCCAGACCCATTCAGGTAATTAGGGGAAACTGGGGGCTAGCTAGCCTCTCTGCTGCCCTCTCTCCTATCAGCTACACATATGGTCCAGTGTCACCATCTTGGAAAAGTACAAATCTACCATGCCTTCTGTAGTCGTATAGTCAGAGACAAAAATCACCCTTTCTCTTCCTAGTGGTCTCTGTCCTGTATGATGTAACAGTTTCATATCACTCAGAAACACTGCTACCCATATAAACGTATTTTCTGATTCACATTCCTCTCTCCTTTTGAATAAAGGATCTACCGCTACCAGGATAATGACTATGCCTTCACCAGCACAGAGAAGCTAGTCAGTGCCCTGGGAGGGGATTACTTCCTGCAGCTCCTGAATGAGACTATTGGCAAGGCTTTGCAGAAGACTGGCTTCTCCCAGACATTTATCAATGAGGTGGTAACTCCAGTCATGAGAGTCAATTATGGGCAAACTGTGAACATCAATGGTTTTGTCGGTGAGCATGTAATTTGCACTTCAAGCTTACCTGGCCCCATTCCTACTGGCACATGAATACACCCTTCTAAGGCTGGCACTGTGACTTCTGCTTGCTGATCTAGACACACAGCTCCAGTTCTTCAGTCACTTTGTTCTCTAGCCTTTTAGCATTCAGTCCCGGTGAAAAGGCAAGTCCCTCCCAAGGTTCA
>NW_005842592.1:938156-946852 GCF_000455745.1 Alligator sinensis | reverse complement strand
CCCCCCCGCTGTGACAAAAACAGCAACTTGCATAGTTGCATGACCCTGTTACTTTTATGTCCCAGCAAGTTTGTTCCTGTTAGGACCCAAGGTACATACTTCCTTCACTGAGCTCTGATCGATAATCCAATCGCCTGCCTGTTTCACTGAATGGCAGTGGGATGGCAGCGTGTGGATTTGAAATAATTTTTTTTCCTCACTTCCTTGGTAGGCGCAGTGTCTCTGGCAGGCACAGACTCTGGACTCTGGTCAGTCACAGGAGGCAACAGACGTGTCTGTGATGGTCTTCTTTCTGCTTCCAAAGCACAGCTTATCCCTAGCACTGTTACCTCAGTAGAGATGATAACACAGCCCAGGGCATCGGGTAAGACTTACTTGAGTTCTTTGGAGGAACAAGCTGTGAAGCTAGACATGCTCAAACACTGATATGCAGTTTAACACTCAAAGCTATACACATCTAGGTGTTTGTTGAGGTCACTGTTAACAAGGGAAACATGCCATTTCTGTAAACAAGCCCTCTTTTAATGCATCACATTGGTCACCCACCAAAAAAAAAAAATCACTAGTCAGTCTGAAAATGTTTTGGACCCTCCCCCCCCCCAACCCCCACCAATCACAACTTCTGCTCTGTTACCAAGTCTTCCTTTTTCTTAACTATTTTTCTAGGAGGAAAAACTCAACAGTATGAAATCTGCTACAATTCCACATCTGGGGTAGCCATCGCCCATTATGATATAGTTGTCATTGCCACACCACTGAATCATAAGATGTCCAATATTACGTTTTGGAACTTCAACCCACCCATTCCAGAGTTCTCCAGGCCTTACCATCAGACCATAGCAACTTTCATTCATGGGCAGATAAACACATCTTTCTTTGGATACCAGGACTCCTCCAGCTTCCACATAGATGGCATTTTCACAACAGACAATCCCAAGCTGTTCATCAACAGCATGGGGGTGGTATCTCCTGTCCAAAATGAACAGGACAAGTTGGAGCAATCTCTGGGATCGGCCGTCTGGAAAGTGTTCTCTAAAGAACCTCTCACTGAGGAGCAGATCAACGTGCTCTTCTCATCCTATGATTCAGTGAAAGCAAAGCAGTGGCTGGCCTACCCGCACTACAGTCCCCCCAAGAAATGCCCACCTTTCATCCTCCATGATCAAATGTACTACCTCAGTGGAATAGAATGTGCTGCCAGTGCAATGGAGATGAGTGCCATAGCAGCCAAAAACGTGGCACTTCTCGCTCATCACCGCTGGTACGGGAACACGGACAAGATTGACCAAGAAGGCCTACATGAGAAACTGAAAACCGAGTTTTGAGTTCCTCCCAGCTGCAACCCGAAACCAAGGCATCTAAGCTGTGCTGTCATGTCCATAGAAAGTTTATGGCTATTTTGAGCAAGTGGTGCACTATTAAAGATTTTCTTGGCCGATACAGATGGCCAATTATTAACCAGCCACATTGAATCTATTGGCCAATTGCTGATTTACGGGAAAGCAGCCTGGCAGCGTGGAGAACAGAGCCCTGCCTCTAAGTCTGGGGGGGGTGGCGGGGAGGAACATGGGGGAAGGAATGTGCATGAAGGAGGCAGATTGAGGCCCCCACAGTCAGGGAGGGAGTGAGGCAGGGACAGGTGCTGCCCAGCCAGGGCAACAAATGCAACCCTGGGAGTGGGACAGCCACTGGCGGCTCATCCGCAGAGGGCAGAGAGGTGGGCAGCTCCCCTTTCACTCAGCACACCCCTGGGGGAGTCATGGGGGCATGTGCCCCTCCAGATTTGTGCACAGGGCAAAGGCGGGTTGCCCACTGCTGGGTTGGGACCAGGGGCTGTGCCAGCCTCTTTTTGGCTCAGGGGCTGCACTCAGGGTGGGGGCAAGCACCAAGTGCTGGGTGGGGTGGCTATGGGGAATTTTGAGGTGACTGTAGTCTACCCCTACATACCCCTCCCAGCACTGCTACTACCCACCCTGAGCCAAGACCCCCTGCTGGGAAGAGGCTGACACAGCCTCTGGCCCCAAGCCCATAGTGGGCAGCCTGCCCTCAGCCCATGCACTAATCTGGAGCGGGGCACATGCCCCCCATGTCTCCCCTGGGGTGGGGTGCACACAGTGACAGGGAGCTGCTCCCCCCCACCCCTGAAAAGCCACCCACGGCTCTGTCCCGCTCCCAGGGTTGTATTCACTGCCCTGGCTGGGCAGCACCTGTCCCTGCCCTTGCCCCACTCCCTCTCTCACTGTGGGGGCCTTAGTCTGTCACCCCCCACTTAGTCCTGGCCCCATGCATGCTACAATATTTTTCAGTGAAAACTAAGGCACTTAGGCTATGGCATTTATCAGTGACATTATTGGCTACACTGGCCAAATCAACACTAATCCAATATGTCACTGATATATCAATACATTTCTACTTTTAACCACTTTAAGTGACTATATAAGAATTTTTTTCCTTCTCTAACTTGATATAGTAATCAGATCAATTACTTGGAACAAGAAGTAACTTCCATGTAACAACTAGCACTGAAACTGAGGGGATGGCAGAAAGGAAGAATCAGATGGTGAATGAGGCTTAAATGAAGATGAAACCGACCTCTCCATTCTGTCTTCACCAGCAATTCAAGCAAGTGCCAAACTTCCGTCCATATTTGCTGAATGATTGCCTGAAATATCTCAAGTCCAATCTATATGTAAAGAACCTGTCACCAAGGAGCAAATCATGTTATTCTTATCCCACAATTCAGTGAAAGCAAAGCAGTGGCTGGTCTACCTGCACTACAGTCCCCCTGAGAAATGCCTGCCTGTCATCCTCCATGATTGAATGTACTACCTCAGTGGAATACAATGGGCTGCCAGTGCAATGGAGATGAGTGCCACAGCAACCAAAAACGTGGTGCTCCTCGCTAATCATTACTGGTATGGGAACGTGGACAAGATCAACCAAGAAGGCTTAAGTAAGAAACTGAAATCCAAGCTTCAAGTTCCTTCCAGATGTAAGCTGAAAACCAAGGCATCTAAGCTGCTCTCTCATATCCAGGGAAAGTTTATGGCTATATCAAGCACTGATGCATTTCTTTTAACCACATTAAATGACTACACAGGGAAGTCTTTTTTCCTTCTCTAATTTGACACAGTAGTCAAGAGGCACTACTTGGAACAACACTTTAGGGGAACACCCCCCAAGAAGGACTCCAGCACAGCCCCCACAACCCTCCCGGGGATGATGACAGGAGCCAGGTCATGCCACCTGGGACAGGCAGCAGCAGTGATCTTCCCGGCGCCGATTCCAGGCAGCAGCACCCAGCTCCTCTCATCCGGCAGGCAAATTCAGGGGCTCTCCTGCATCCCCAGGAGGGCTGCAGGGGCTGTGCTGGAGCACTCCCAGGACTGCAGGCCCCCGATCTGCCTGCCAGGTGACAGACTGGCGCTGGGTGCAACCCGCACCCAGCACCAGAAAGATCGTTGCTGTCATTGGCCCCAGGCAGCAGCACGCAACTCCTGTCATCCTGTGCACAGATCAGGGGCACAACCCCTGCAGCCCTCCCAGGGGTGCCAGCAGGCCCCCAAACTGCCTGCCAGCTGACAGGAGCCACGTGCTACTGCCTGGGGCCAGTGGCAGCCAAGGCCGTCCCTGGCGCAGTGGGGGTAGTGACCACCCCGGGCCCTACTCTTTGGGAGGCCCCACAGAGCCAGGCGGAGTGGCTGTGGCGACTGCACCGCTGCTGCCGCCAGCTTTGCATCTGAGTGCTCGCTACCCCCTTCCGCCACACAAATCGGGGGCCTGCCAGCACCCCCGGGAGGGCTGCGGGGATGTGCCGGTGTCCTCCCGGGGCTACGTGTCCCCAGTCAGCACGCAGGATGACAGGACTCGCATACTGCTGCCTGGGGCCAGTGGCAGCAGCAATTTTCCCGGCACTGCGTGCACGTTACACCCAGCACCAGTCTGTCACCTAGCTGGTGATTGGGGGCCCACAGCCCTGGGAGGACTCCGGCACAGCCCCTGCAGCCCTTTTGGGGTTGTGGGTGAGCCCCCGATCTGCCTGCCAGATGAGAGGAGTGGGTGCTGCCACCTGGGATCAGCGGCACCAGTCTTCCCAGCACTGGTCCCTGGCAACAACATCTGGCTTCTCTCATCTGGCAGGCAGATTGGGGGCCCGCACTCTGGGGAGGACTCCAGCACAGACCCTGCAGCTCTCCTAGGGGTACAGGTGAGCCCCCACTCTGCCTGCCAGATGACAGGAAGCGGTGCTGTCAGCTGGGACTGGCACAGAAGCCAGTAAGCCTGGCTTTGAAATTTGAAATGTTACAAAAGTTTTGAAACGTTTTGAGTTTCCTTGTTTTGTTTCAAAGCTGTTTCAAAGGCTATTGTTTCATTTCGATTTTGCAGTTTGGAACTTGAAACGCTTCGAAACAAAATGCCGGGCAAAATTTTGCACCGCCCTATTAACAAAGAATATATAGGTTTGAATAATGAATAACTGATTCAGGTGAGTCACTGAAAAAATAATGAGCTAAACTACTGTTGCTACTTAGACCAAAACTGACATCCAGGGTAGAAGACTAACACTGGTTTCCACAGGTAAAATGATGTGGCCTCCATCAAAGAGCAGCCAGAAATATTCTTTTACTACGAGGGCTACTTGGTACTGGGCAAATCTACACATCACCGTACAGCTTTAGTACTTCCTTTTGGGAATACGAAAAGGTGGCACAGTAACTGCCCGTACTGCACTGTACAGGCAGCACACGCTTTGATTTTCTTGCTATCTCATAATAGCAGCACACTAAAAATGGGGAGTATGTTGTTATAGCAACAAAGCTAGGGATCACGTGTAGACCCGCGTAATTGCTATGTTGCTGTATTGTGCCATACGGCAGAATAGCGCATTGCTACGTTGCTGTAGGTCGACGGGCAGACAAGCCCAGTTACTTATTGGTATTTAATTGTGGACAGCTTTAGAGACTTCATTTACTGAACACTGTAAAATAAGTAATTGCATTCTGATTTGCTTCCCAACAGGTTTCTCAGTGTTTGTGTCAAGTATGGTTTTAGTGGTCTGGTTGTTTAAAAAACAAAAAACAATCCCCACCAAATCCAGTTATTTTAGTCATAATAAGCTGAACTCTCTATACACTATTAATCAAAAGTCACTGTGAATTTGTATTACTGAATTTACTTGCAACTGTAAATACCAGTATAATAGTAATTAAAGGTACATAAAAAGGTCCATGTGATTTACTGTTTTTATACTAGCTGTAGCTTCAGAAAAAACCTGAGGTGGATGGAACTGAAAAAAAATTATTCTGTGCCTTAGGTTGCCCTGTGATCAAGTGGCATCGTTATGGATTCATTTTACACTAAGTCGGGGCAGGTAAAATACAGCGTGCGAGCCGGATTCAGCCCGCCAAGCCATTCTATCTGGCCCACAGGGCCCCTAAAAAATTTAGAAAATTAATATTTATCTGCCCCTGGCTGCCTGTCAAAACTGACAAAAGCCAGTAGAACCTGGAGGGAGCCTCAGCAGGATTGAACAACCCAGCCCTGTGGACCCCCAGCCATTTCACTCCCTTCTTGCCCCCGCCCTGCTCCAGCACCACGTGGCTGCCAGCTGCATTGCTGTACTGGGAGCATGGGGCCCCACTGATACAGGGGGGTGGGGGAGGTGCAGGCAGGGAGAGCGTGTGCGCGCGCACACACAGGCAGGGAGAGTGTGTGCGCGCACGCAGGCAGGGACAGCGTGTGCGCGCACACAGGCAGGAATGGTGTGTGTGCATGTGTTTGTGTGTGCATGCACGCAGGCAGGGCCAGTGTACGCATGCAGGCAAGGATGGTGTGTGTGTGTGTGTGTGTGCGCGTGTGCGGGCGTGTGTGGGCGTGTTTGTGTGCACGTATGCACAGGCAGGGACCGTGTGTGTTTGTGTGCGCGCGAGGGCAGGGACTGAGAGTGTGCGCGCGCACGCAGGCAGGAATAGTGTGCGTGTGTACGCAAGCAGGGACTGTGTGTGTGTGTGCACACGCGTGCGCATGCAGGGAGGGACTGTGTACATGCGTGCACGTGCAGGCAGGGACAGCGTGTGTGTGCAGGCAGGGACAGTGTGTGCGTGTTTGTGTGTGCATGCACACAGGCAGGGCCAGTGTGCACGTGCAGGCAGGGATGGTGTGTGTGTGTGCGCGCGCGCGCGCACACATGCACAGGCAGGGACCGTGTGTGTTTGTGTGCGCGCACGCGGGCAGGGACTGAGAGTGTGCGCGCGCACAGGCAGGGATAGCGTGAGTGTGTACGCAAGCAGGGAGAGTGTGTGTTCGCAGGCAGGGACTGTGTGTGTGCATGTGCATGCAGGGAGGGACTGTGTGCATGTGTGCACATGCAGGGAGGGACTGTACGTGCAAGCAGGGACAGTATGTGCAAGTGGGCAGGGACTGTGTGCGCGCATGTGACCGTGCTGTGTGTGTGCGCACGCACAGGGAGGGACAGTGTGTGTGTGCAAGCAGGGACAGTGTGCAGGCAGGCAGGGACTGTGTGTGTGCGTGTACATGCAGCGAAGGACAGTGTGTGTGCATGCAAGCAGGGGCAGTGTATGTGCAGGCAGGCGGGGACTCTGTGTGTGTGTGTGTGTGTGTGTGTGTGTGTGTGTGTGTGTGTGTGTGTGTGTGTGAGTAAGTATTGCAGAACGGGACTCCCTTTAACCTGAAAGGCAAGGGCCTACAGCACCTGTGTGTGTGTGTGTGTGTGTGTGTGTGTGTACACGCACGCGCGCAAGCAGGGATAGTCTATGTGTTAGGGCTGTGCAAAGCTTCAGGTGCTGATTTGATTCGGTGGCCAAATCTCCGAATCCGAATCAAATCAGGGAGCCAATTAAAAGGTCCAAATCAGTTCAAAGTTCTCCAAATCGATTCAGAGAGCTTCAGCGATTCAGGCAGTCCCCGCTGGCTGCAGGAGGGGGGAGGGGACCACGGGGTCACCCCACCAGGCCCCATCCCCTTCTTGCTCCCCAAGCCCTCCTGAATGCCCCCCAACCCCTGCCCGCTCTCCCAGCCCCAGCTCCCAGCCCTTTAAAAAAAGCCCCCCCTCACCAGCTGTTGCCAGGCAGGGGGGCAATTCCCTCTGGCCCCTGCTATCCCATGCCACGTGGGGGGGGCTCTGCCACAAGCCGCGCCCCCCCCAACCGCTGCCTGCTCTCAGAGCCCCTCCCCATGGCTGCCCCACCTGCCTCAGCTCCTAGCCCTTAAAAAACACCAAAAACAAAAATCCTGGTGTCACCAGCTGCTACAGCAGCCTTGGAGTGCTTACAGAAGAGCCCCCCAGTGCAACACAAGGCAGCGGAGATCACCCCCCCCTGCTGGACAGGAGCCGGAGAGTCCAGGGTTTTTGGTTTTTTAAACAGCCAGGTGCTGGGCCAGGCAGGGCAGCCACGTGGGGGCTGGGAGAGCGGGGGGGGGGAGGGCTTGAGCCCTCCACTTGGCATTGGGCTGTGGGAATTGCCCCCCCATCAGGCAGAAGCTGGTGAGTTGGGGCTTTTTTTTTCCTCTCAAAGAGCCAGGACCTGGGGCTAGGCAGGGCTATGAGAGTGGGCGGGGGATGGGGCCTCTGATTCAGAGATTCAGCCAAATCAGATTCGGCCAAATCGAATCGGGGCAGTGATTCGAATCTCCGAATCCAATCCCTGCCACATGCTCTCTCACTTCACACCCACAGCTCCCCACAAACCTGTACCCACCTCCCACAATATACAAGAGTCAGATTTCATTTTAAGCTATTGTGCAATCACCTCTATGTACACTACACAAACACATGTAAATCAGGACAAAAATATTTTTTGAAACCAAGTTAATGAATCCTGTAGACGTTTGTTTTTTAGAACATAATTTGGTATTTTTCTGGTTCCGAGACAGCAAAACCTCTTGCTGAAAGTAGTACTTCTGGGGACAAGGGGAAGGACTTCTAGTGGCAAAGGTCAGGGGTTAGGGGGCAGGACTTCCAGTCATAAGATGGCGACCAGGGGCATCTGTCAAGGGGCAGGGCTACCAATGCAGCCCTCGACAGCTTGCCAAAACTTGGTAAGCGGCCCTCCGCTCAAAATAATTGCCTGACCCTACGCTAAGTATTTAAATTTGGGACTGGTTACTTTTGTGAAAGCAAATATCCAGGAAACCATGCAAATACTTTACTTGCAGTGCAGTTACAGCCAGCCAGGTGCTGCTGTGCTCCTCTTGCCTCCCTCCAGCTGCAGCCACCTGGCTAAAGCTTGCCCCTGGCCCACCCAGAGCAGCAGCAGGGGCAGGAGTGGGAGGAGCAGCCGCTGGGGGCAAGGGAAGCAGAGCTGCCCCAGCCACTGTAGTCGCACTGCGAACAGCCCTGCAGCAAGCTGCACGCTGCCTGGGCCAGTGGGGGTGGGCGGGAGCTCGGCACTGGCTGCCCAGCTGGACTCGGCCCCATGTGGAGCAGGGACAGCCACAGGCTGGACCAGCGCTCCCTCCTGGCCTGGCCTCCCCCTCCCTCCTGCTGGCTCCCAGGCAGCCTCCACTGCAACAAGCGCACATGCCCTCACACACACCCCTGCCACCCCACAGGGCAGGATGGGCAAGGAGTGCATCATGCCTGTCCTGCTCCTCAACACTGCTCCCCTCCCACCTAAACCCCCAGAGGGAGTTTTGGTGAAATGGGGCGGGGGGGCAGGGTCTGGCTGCTAAGTCTG
>NW_005842592.1:935114-938133 GCF_000455745.1 Alligator sinensis | reverse complement strand
AGCTCCCACTGCTGCATTCACAGCCCGGTCCAGTCCCTGCCCAGGAGAGCCCAATGCAGCCCCCAGCAGCAGCCTGCCCTGCCCCACGCACAGGTCGAAGGCACACCCCCCACCCATGCCCTCCCAGGGTGCATGCAGTGGCAGGAGCCACCACCCCCTCCCCACATCCCCCAGCCAAGCTGCTCTCAGCTGTCCCATGCCCTGATCTGACTGCAGTGCCTGCCCCTACCCCAGCACCGCCCCACTCCCTCACTCATGGCAGGGTCTCAGTCTGACCCACAAGTTAACAGACTTACCAGCCAGACACTGCTGTCTGTGCCTACCGGGCTGTGCTGCATGCATGCACAGGGCATTTATTGGCAACATTATCAGCCAAAAAAAGCCAACTGCCGATAGTGTCAATTTTCTTTTTATCGGTGCTGATAGGATATGGGATGGATGTATCGGTGCACCTCTATAATGTACTGCTCAGATTAGCGCTAGAAGTATTCAGGACTACTGGTCTTTCCAAAGAAATGCACAGTACACTACAACCACTCCCCAAAAACCCCACACAAATTTAACACACATTTTAAAATGAAGTTCACACTCTATCCAACTCTGTGCGCTTGCCTACCCACTCGTCTTTTGAGCCATTTCCTGGCTCCAGCAGTGGCAGTAAGGACCCCAAACTCACCAGCACCAGAACCAGAGGTCCAGAAGGTTCACCTTGCTAGAGAATCCTTGGCACCTCTGAGCTTCTACCCTGTCCATTTCCCAGCTCCGGCAGGGCAGTGGCCATCTGGGTCACTCAGCCATTATGCAGCTTCTGCAACTTGAGCCTGCTACCACCAAGCCAGAAAAAGATGATGTTGTGCTTCACCCTTAAGGGTACCACACAGGATCATCTGTTCTGCATTAGCAAACTGATCCATTATTTTACATACTGTGCTGTCAGAACAACAGGTCTTTCCGTTGCACTGTGTTCAAGAGCCAAGACCTTCTAGAACAGGCACAAAACATTTCAGCCTCCAAAATGCACTAAGAAGTTAGATGCAACTTACTCAAATTACTTCAACCATTACAAAATTTATTTAACCAAAAAAAGCTAGTTTACATGTGACCGCTGGAAATAAAGGCTTGTCATCAGGTGCGAGGCAGGACTCTTCACCGATTCATTTAGACTCGTTCCAAGGCTTCCAACATGATGATACTGTTTCCTCGTATTACCTAGAAATAAGACATGTAAAAAGATGAGAAATCTGCAACCATCAACAAGGTTTAGCACAGCTTAAGAAAACAGATCAGTGGGATTAACAACACAAGAAGTAATTTCAGCTGAGAAACACGCGGAGGTACATATTTCTGCAGAAACAAAGCTGAAAGTTGGAAAGACATACTTTAAACTGCAGTTGTAAACAGCAATCACACAAGATCAACTGAAACTACAAAAGAGAAAGAGCAAAAATGTATAAAAGTAATTAAGAAAACTACATTTGTTCACTGTGAACTGTAGCTCCTGGGGTGCAAGGGAGAGGCTGTTCTCCCTGGGGCCAGGTGCAGGGGCTGCCAGGGGAAGGGCGCAGCACATCCCAAGAGCTCGTTGCAGGCAGTGGAGTCAGGTCTGTGTTATCAGCTGCAGTGTTCCCTCTAAGCTGCATGGCGTGCGCAGCTGTGGCACACCTGGCAGCAAGGCATGAGTGTGCCTGCATAGCCGCGCACGTCACATAGCTTAGAAGGAACGCTGATCAGCTACCCCCTAAATACCCCCCAACTCCGCCCAGCACATGCCCTGCTGCGCACAGCAGCCTGTGGCCAAGGCAGCTGCACAGGCAACCCTGGTTTGGGCTTGGAGCAACGGTGCTTGGGTTTAGAAAAGCCTCAGACTGCAGTCTGGTTGGATCCAGTGCAGGGCTGGGCATGGGATCCACCCGTGTGGGGAGCAGCTGACATGACTTATCTCAATGTCACTTCTGGAATTAAAAATAGTTTTCCTGCCACCACTGCCCCCACCTCCCCCCCATATATAAGGATCGCCCCAGTATGCATACCTGCTTGGATATTAATGGATTTCAATCAGTTTTAATTGATCTTAATCTATTTTGCTGCTGCTTGCCTTCATTCCCCACTGATCATTTCCAAAGGAATCAGACATTACACAACCTAAAAATAAACGCTGCCCCTAGCGGCAGGGGGGAGCCACTGCAGCCGCCTCACAGCGGGAGCAGGGTGGGGAGATACCAGCATGGGACCACCCCTTCCTTCAGCCACACGACTACCTGCCGTTTCAATCAGTGGCAAGGGGCGGAGCAACACAAAGGGCAGCCCTGTTACCCAGTAAGCACTGAAGGACAACTGTCAGGGCACCTTGGCCAATCAGGGACATGTGGCAGGGTGGCTGCCTCATAGATCTGTCCCTACTTAAAGTTCTCCAAGTGAAAAGAGCTGGCACTTACTGCTGCATTGGGTCGTTGGCCATAGAGGAGCAGGAGCTGCAGGCCCTGGGGTCAGATCCAAGCACAAGGGTGGTGGAGTCAGTCAGTGCCAGAACAGGAGCGCCCCGCCTGGACCCTGCTCCCAGTCCCACTGCTCCATACCTGTGCACTGGTGCCTGGCAGCACCTCCCCCATGCCCATTTCATCACCCCATGTTCAGGCTCTGCCTGCACATCCCTGGCCAGGGCGGTGCAACACACAGCTGTGCTGTGCAAGCAGCGCTGCCCCATGCAGTATCCCTGGGCTAAGAGAGGCCCAGAACCTTGCGTGCAGAGCTTGGGCTGCAGTACCAGGCAGTCCCTGCAGCATGTGGGCGTGACCTGTAACTCCCGCTGGTCAGACCCGGCCTGTGTGGGTGCTGTGTGAACACTTCGTCTCTAGGGGGAGCACTAGGGCTGCAGGTTTGCCCCACGCTGCTCCAGTAAAAGCTGCACAGACACCACTGGCAGCTCCTGCCCACACCTCCTCCTGCCCTGGGGAAGGTACACAGCAACGGCAGGCGGGGGGGTTGAGATCTGGCTATGCTTGCCCTAGAGATCCTGTGG
>NW_005842592.1:933443-935065 GCF_000455745.1 Alligator sinensis | reverse complement strand
CTGGCAGCTCCTGCCCCCCCCTCCTCCTGCCCTGGGGAAGGTACACAGCAACGGCAGCCGGAGTGTTTGAGCTCTGGCTATGCTGCCACTAGTGCTCCTGGGGATTTTGGCTTGGGGACCCTCTTCTTGACACACCTCCCATACATATGTCATATCCTCAAGAGACAGCTTGGGGGTTGCAAAAAGTAAAGACCCATTCTTTTCTCTCATTATTTACCACATGTATTAACATTTCAGAACAAATGCTGTTGTAAAAAACTCCATTTACTGGCAACCCTCAGGAAGCTCCACCACAACCTAGGACAAACAGGACACCAAAATAATGAGGGCTGTCTGAATCCAGAGCTTGTCGCAATGACCTAAATGAGAACACGACTTCTTTCTGAAATTTGGTTTCAGCTGTTATTGGTGGTGGCATCAGTGGCACCAGCGTAGTTTATTTTTTTACCCCAGGAGTTTGGTGGAGATGTACAGATCGACCAGTTCGTGAAAGAAGCAGTCGAAGGAACGTTTGGCTGCTGCTAGTGTAGGAGGCAAAGACTATGAAGCAGAAGAATCCGTCATCCATCCTGCTAACAAGTACATGAAAACCTTTGTCAAGGAACTTGGTAAGTGACTTCTCTCAGGGAGCGCAAGATTCTCTTCCCTCCCTTTAATTTACTACCCTGCTGGGGCATTACTCATAGTTCCAAGTGCCGGCCACATTGCTGGGAATTTACAAAGGAAATAAAACCTCAATGGTGTAAAAGCTGCTCAATAAGAATTATTGCATTCTCTATTTTGGGGGTCTATTTATAATCCTCATGCAGTGAAGGGAGACTTGCCTTTTAAGATTATGCTGTTAGTTCTTGTAGTTTATAGCAGGTATTTCTTTCATATGCAGGGCTCTCTTCTACACAAGCCCAGAAATGCCTGGCAGGCATTTACAAACAGAGAGGAATCTGTATTTGAGAGGAGTAGCAGGTTCTGCTGAGGGGCCTCTGCGGGAGTGGCGGGCTTCTCCTGCCGGAGAGCCCAGCTGGCCCGCCGCCCAGCCGGGGTCCTGGCCCCGGTCGACCTGGCGCCCAACCTCCGCCCCGGAAGTCCGAATGGGGTCGTGCCAAACCGCGTTGCCCAACCCTTCGATCCAGGAGGGTGGACACTTTTGGTGGTTGCCCCCGGTGCCGGATGGCACATCTACAAAACTGCCAGGAAACGTCCGCAGAGATTTTCAGGGTCGCGTTTTTCGGGACCCTAAACGCCCATCTTTGGTTCCAGAAGGGCGGCGAGAGAAACCTCCGGGGCAGAAACGTGCTGCAGCCGGAGGGCAACCCCAAGTTGTGCGCCCCACTGCTATGTCAACCAAGAGCTGAGGCAGGGGCCCGATCCGGCGGGCCAGGCCGGGTGAGAGTTCCAGGAGCCCGGCCACCATTCCGGCTTCGCCCCGGTGACCTCCCTGGAGGTTGGGCAGGCCTGGGGCAGCTCCAAGGGTCCCGGCAGGTCTGCGGGGCCCCGGGGTCGGAGCCCAGCGACCCCAGGGTGGGGCGGCAGGAGCCCGCGCAGCCCTCCGCAGTGCCACGTCAACCCGGAGGTCCAGAGCGGGACCATTCCAGGTTACAAAGTGGTGCTGAGTGTGTGTGTGT
>NW_005842592.1:928027-933425 GCF_000455745.1 Alligator sinensis | reverse complement strand
CGCGGGCTGCGAGCGCCTGCAGCAGGGAGCACCAGCCATGGGGCAGGCAAGGGGCCGCTTTTCTCTGCGCAGGGAAGAAGCCTGGGGAAAAGCTGGGGGGGCAGCCCTCCCCCGTCCCACGCCTGGTGCCCTATGCTGCAGGCGCTCACAGCCCGCATGGGCTAGGGTTTCTGGCTGGGGAGCGGGGCCAGGCGGCCCCACTGTTGTTGGAGCCCGCTGGGCTTCTCCTGGGTCCTACTGCCCTTGGTTCCTGTCATTTTTGACAGGAACCAAGGGCAGAGAAATATTAGTTTTCCAAATTTTTTTTTTTAGGGGCCCCGTGGGCCAGATAGAATGGCCTCGTGGGCCATATTTTGCCCACCCCTGACTTAGATACATACTAGAAGAGAAACTAGAAGATGAAAGAAACCATTTTTGCTTTGGAATTGTAAACATCTGCGTCTTATCAAGCCCAATACAACACTAGAAACATTCCCTTCCATCCCAAGTAGCACATCTCTGCACAACTAGTTTAACCTCTAATTCTTTGTTCTAATTCTCTGTTCAAGATAGCCAGCTATCACTCTGTAAGATTCACAGGATATGCACATTCTTCATGTCATTTTAACCCAGTTCCCAGTTAAGTACAGTCTGACTACAGAAACTGGTTACAATGCTACCAACTTAAAAAGACATGCAAGAAGATGAGGAATCTGCAATCACCACCAAGGTTTACTACAGCTTAAGAAAACCGATATAGATCAGTGGTATTTAACAACACAAGGAAGACATTTCAGCTAAGAAATGCTTGGAGGTGGGTATTTCTGCAGAAACTTGGCTGAAAGTTAGCTCTTCTAGAAAATGAACAGCAGCAGCACTCACCATAGAGGGAAGTGTCTAATCACTACAATTTAGCTGGTTCAGGTGAATCTCACCAAGACACCACTAGGCCTGCGGAAAGATGCACTTTAAACTGCATTTGTAAACAATGATCACACAAGATCAATTGAAAACTACAAATGTAAAAGAGCAAAAATGTATAAAAGTAGATAAGGAAACTACAACTTTTGTCCACTGTAAATTGTAGCTTGTAGTTAGCCACAGCAATTCTGTCCATTCTTCAAAGACACTGCAAAATAACCAGAGTCCTATTGTTTGTGATGAGTGAAAGAATAAGAGAGATCCAGGTGCTGGGCAGGCCCCCCCTCCCTGCAGGATAGGTACAGGGTGGGCAGGCACCACACTCACAGGGTGCAGGGAAGAGGCTGTGATCTCTGGGGACAGAGATCCCTAGGGCCAGGCTTGGGGACTGCCCGGGGGGAGGCTGGGGTGCAGCACATCCCAGGGGCTCGTTGCAGGCAGCGGAGCTGGGTCCACGTCATCAGTCGGCCCCTAACTCTGCCCAGCACATCCCCAGCACACGCAGCAGCCTGTGGCTGAGGCAGCTCCACAGACGGCCCTGGTTTGGGTGGGAGAGGCAGTGTGTGGGTTTAGAACAGCCCATCAGCATAAAGAAAATAGCTGTACTAGGACAGGGATTTCCACAACATCCAGTCACCCTTAAAGAGGACCAGCTAGAAGTCACCCAAAAGTTCAGCTACCTAGGTTCTACAGTGACTGCTAACCTCTCACTGGAAAAAGAACTTAATGTTTGCATCAGAAAGGCTGCCACCACTTTCAGCAGACTAACTAAAGGAGAATGGAAATCAGGTCTGAACTAGATTAAAATCATGTCTAAACTCAATTAAAAGCAATTTTAAGAACTGATTTTAAAATAGAGTAAATCCAATTGATATCAATTAACATTGAAGCAGGTACACATACTGGGGTGATGCTTAAACACGGGGCGGGGGGCGGCAGCAGTGGGAAAACTATTTTCGATTCCAAAAGTGTGAGAGATAAGCCATGTCAGCCGCTCCCTGCATGGGCCAATCCCGTGATGGATCCAACTGGCCAAGCAGATCCCAAACTACCCAACCATGACAGATACATTTGCAACCATTGCCACAGATTATGAAAATCTTGGATTGGACTATTCAGTCACATGAGACATTGCAAACCACCTGTGACAGGCTGCAATTTCCACCATCTCTCACAGACCAAAGGATGCCACATACTACAACCACTCTCCCCAAAAACCCCACACAACTTAAACACACATTTTTATATAACTTTCACACTTCTAAAGCATATCCAACTCTGTGTGGTCACCTGCCCACTCATATTGTGAGCTATTTCCATGCTCCAGCAGTGGCTAAGTGCTAGGCAGGATTCTTCACAGGTTAATCTAGACTTGTTCCAAGACTTCTAACACGATGATACTGTTTCCTTGTATTACCCAGAAATAAGACATTTGAAAAGATGAGGAATTTGCAACCATCCACAAGGTTTAGCAGAACTTAAGAAAACAGATACAGATCAGTGGTATTTAACGACATGAGAAAGTCATTTCAGCTGAGAAATGCTGGGAGGTGGATATTTCTAGAGAAACAAAGCTGAAAGTTAGCTCTTCTAGAAAATGAACACCAAGAGCCCCATCCATAGTGGGAAGTGTCTAACTGCTTACAATTCAGCTGGTTCAGGTGAATCTCAAGACACCACAAGGCCTATAGAAAGAAATCCCTCTCTAAAGGGTTTCAATCCATGCCACCCCACGGGTTTAGAGCTCTCCACTTACCACCATCCCAATGTTGTTCTGCTGTCCACCTTGTGCCATCTCCACACATTCATCTATAACGAGGTTCATGAAGGGATCGAACCCCCGCAATATCCCCTGGACGTGTCGGCCACCATTTAACTTCACTAAAATAAATAGCATGTTAAAACACAAGACACAACACACAGTGGCAGACAGTTGCATGGCTTTTTGGATGGAAATGTTAGCTTTGCAACTGAAGCACAAAATACTGCTGAAGTCATTGTAGCTTGAAAAAAAATTTAAAAGCTTCACCACTCTGTAGAAGCAAAGAATCGCCAATAACAGGAAGCATTTTGCCACCCTACAACTTCATGTACTGAAATGCAGCATCATTTTCAGAAAGGCAGCCAACATTAGCAAACTCTGAACTGCTAATTCAATCATGATACTCTTCAAAATGCAGGAATCAAGTCACCCCTTTTTCATGCTGACCAGATTTATGGCACCACTGCCTTTCATTCCTCCACTTAGATTAGGAACACTATGGAGAGAGACTGTCTTTTTATTCTGTATTTGCCTGTGTCTTTTACAGTAATGAGCAATACAGCAATAGGACCACATCCTCAAAGACCCTCACTTCTGTTAGCTCTCTCTCACAGCACAGTACATTCCCATGCAACTCCCATGGGAAGACAGCACCCAGGGAAGGCTGCTGACTGGAACCAACATGCAAAGCATTGCTACACAGACATCTAAAAAGCAGGACCTCAGAAGTGATAGAAATAACTCACGTGACAGTTTTTTGTCCATGAACCTGCAATGAAAAAAACAGAGAAAATGCCATCAGCTGTTATTCACAGATCTGGACTGAAAAAAATTACTCTAGATCAGGGGTGTCACCAACGGGAGCTGCAGAGAAGCGAGCAGGGGCTGCACCAACACAGCCCAGTTGGTCCCTTGGCTGCTCGCTCTGGAGCCTCCACTGGCCACTGCTTCTGCCCTCTGCACCCAGCCCAGGCAGAGCCTGGGCAGGGCCTGTGTATGGGGGGGGGGGTGGTAAGTGGCCGGAGCGTAAAGCCGGTGGTGCGTGGAGTGGCTGCACCCTCGGCATGTGTCAACGGCTCTGTCCACAGGGCCCCCCAAAGCGTGGGGTCTGGGGCAGTTGCCCCAATTCACCCCTCCCCACAAGGGACATCTCTGAGCCCAAGACATGGGAAGAGCCTGATACCCTCTGCGCTAGACCAGGAGACACCCATGAGCTCACTCCATCCCCTTTGCCCTGGCTTGTAACCCTCCAGAGGGGCCACAATTTCTTCACACTGCCAAGGGGTCATTCCTAGTTTGGGGCACTGACCCAGGGCAGGCAACCGACCCCTGTTCCCTGCACAGTCTAGGGCAAGGATGGGCAAAGTCTGGCCCGCAGGCCAGATCCAGTCAGCAGCAGACTCCATTTCCCAGCATGGTTGGGGACAGTCTCCAGGGAGACCAGCCACAGCCACGCTGGCAGGGCTCGTGGCAAAGCAGGGCAGGGAGCTGTCCCAGAGCCACTAGGATCTTGCCATGGTGGTAGCTTGCTCTGGAGACAGGGCAGAGCCACGATCCCTAGCCTGCACACCCCTGCCCAGAGTATGCAGGCTACAGATCGTAGCTCTGCCCTGGCTCCATTTTGCCTCCCTTTGGTGTACCCCACTCCCCAGACAACATATTCCACCAGACACCCCCTCTCTCCCAGACCCTGCCACCAGTTACCCCCTCCCTCCACACCATGAACCCAGGAGGCTTGAAGCCCCAGCTGCCCTGCTGTTATCCCAACAGCTACTGGGGGCCTGGCTTCCCCTAGCAAAGGAAAGGTGAGGGGTGGAGGGAGAGCAGGACCCCAGTACATAGAGCCACATGGGAGGGGAACCACATGCTCAGCAGGGCTGGGGGGACCATGTGGGGTGGGGAAGCCTTGGTGGGCAGGAGCCACAGGCCAGAACAAGGTGCATGCCAGGATGCAGGGGGATGCAAGAATACTGAATTCTCTTCCACCCCGCTCCCATCCTCCACTCACTTCTTGAGCTCAGGCGGGTGTGCTTTGCTCATGGTGCCTGCTCCCTCGGTGCCACAACTGCCTCACACTCAGAAATGGTTGCTCTACTGAAGGAAAAAAAACATTTACATTGTAAACTATATACTAATATAAAGCACTTCACAGTGCATTTCTAAACAGCAATCAGACAGGATCAATTGAAAACTACGAAAGAGAAACAGCAAAAATGTATAAGCGCATAAGAAAACTGCATTTGTCCACTGTGAACCGTAGCTTGTTGTTAGCCACAGGAACGGTGTGCGTTCCTGCAAAATAACCACAGCTTTCTTGTTCGAGATGGAGTGAAAAAATATGACAGGCCCAGTAGCTAAACCTGACTTGGGGAATATCTCATTAAATGGTGTTTCTCAGGCTATTAAGTGTACAAGTCAGCCAACTATCAAGATGTTCACCCACAGATGCTACTCCTGCCTCCCCCCACACACACACACACACTTCTGATAAGTCAGGAAGTCGTGCAGTGTAACGTGAAAGCTTTGTAAGACAGGAACTGAAAACCAAGCTGTGACTTTCCCCTAAAGGCAAGCTGAAAAGCAAGGCATCTCGGCTGCTCGGCCATGTCCAGAGAAGGCCCATGGCTATATCGAGGCGTTACTTGGGACAACGCTGAAATCCCACGTGCCGGCCCCCGCCGGGAACAGCATACGCTGCCATTGCCATTGCGGCCCCGGCCCGCGTGGAAGCGGCGG
>NW_005842592.1:926361-927942 GCF_000455745.1 Alligator sinensis | reverse complement strand
CCCGCCCCGCCGCGCCCCGCCCCGCCGCGCCTGGCTGACCCGGGCCGGGGGCTAATATAGATATTACAGTGTTCACCTCCTATCACAGAGAAGCAGGGGTGTAGGATCGTTCAGACAAGGACAAGCCTGGGCATGACTTATTTGCTTATCTCCTCACACCTTGTGGCACCCTTCACAGGATCTGGTGGCACCACAGGGTGGCTCAGCGCCCCGGCTGAGAATTGCTAGTCTGATGCAATGGATTTTGTGAGAAAAGAGTTGTTTTGATTAAATGCCTCAAAGAACTTTGCTTCTTATCAGGAAGTAAATCCGCCTCGCGCGTGACACCCGAGCCAACGGCCGATCGCGACGTTGGGTGGGAACTCTAGTGGAGCCAGCAAGGACCAATCAAGCCTGTCAGGGTGGGCCAGAACCCCACTATAATCCCTTGAGTAGAGGCCATGAGAACATTAAAAACTCAAAGCATCAGGTAGCTGCAATGCTGCTGAATGCACATCCTGACTCGGCGTGGTTTCATAGTATGTAGGGTCTGAAGGGACCTGAGCAGATCATCAAGTCCGACCCCCTGCCCTGGCAGGAAAGAGCACTGGGGTCAAACGACCCCGGCGAGGTGTCCTCTTAAAGACCCCCAGGGTAGGAGCCAGCACCACTTCTCTTGGAAGTTGGTTCCAGATCCTAGCCGCCCTGACAGTGAAGTAGCACCTCCTGATGTCTAGGCTGAACCTACCCTCTGCCAGCTTGTGACCGTTATTTCTTGTCACTCCTGGTAGTGCTCGGGGGAACAGGGACTCCCCCAATGCCTGCTGGTCCCCCCTGACTAGTTTGTAAATGACCACTAGATCCCCCCTCAGCCTTCTCTTGTGGAGGCTGAACAGGTTCAGGTCCTGTAGCCTCTCCTCGTAGGGCCTGCCCTGCTGCCCCCTGATCGTGCGGGTGGCCCTCCTCTGGACCTGCTCCATGTTGTCCACATCCCTCCTGAAGTGCGGCGCCCAGAACTGGACACAGTACTCCAAATGCGGCCTGACCAGTGCCGCATAGAGGGGGAGGATCACCTCCTTGGACCTGCTTGAGATTCATCTTGCATGGCAAGGTACGGTTGGCCTTCCTGACCACGTCCCTACACTGTTGGCCCATGTTCATTTTGCCATCAATAATGACTCCAAGATCCTTTTCTGCCTCTGCACTGACGAGAAGGGAGTTCCCAGCCTGTAGGTCTGCTGCTGGTTCTTCCTCCCCAGGTGCAGCACCTTGCACTTGTTAGTGTTGAAACCCATCCTGTTCTCATCCGCCCACCCCTGCAACCTGTCTAGGTCCGATTGCAGCCTATTCCTCCCTTCTAGTGTACCCACTTCTCCCAACATCTTAGTGTCGTCTGCGAATTTGAACAGGGTGCTTTTTACCCCCTTGTCCAAGTTGCTGATGAAGATGTTGAACAGTGCAGGCCCAAGGACCGAGCCCTGGGGGACCCCACTGCCCACATCCCTCCAGATCGAATAAGACCTGTCCACCACCACTCTCTCGGTGCGGCCCTCCAGCCAATTAGTGACCCATCTGACTGTGTAGGTATCGATGCCACAGGCT
>NW_005842592.1:921547-926339 GCF_000455745.1 Alligator sinensis | reverse complement strand
AAGACTATGGCCACCGCGACCCCTGCATCTAAGGATTTTGTGACCTGGTCATAGAAGGCCACCGGGTTGGTCTGACAGGACCTGCCTCCAATAAACCCATGTTGGTTGCCCCTAAGGATAATCTCCCCTGCTGGCCCCTCATGGACATGTGCCAGGATAATTCTCCCAAAAAGCTTACCCAGGACCGAAGTAAGACTAACTGGCCTATAGTTCCCTGGGTCCTCCTTCCTCCCTTTTTTGAAAATGGGAACCACACTGGCCCTTTTCCAGTCCTCTGGCACAACACCAGAGCACCACGAGTGCTCGTAAAGCTGTGCCAGGGTCCTGCAATGACCTCTGCTAATTCCCTCAGCACTCTGGGGTGGAGGTCATCAGGACCTGCTGGTTTATAGTCCAATCCCTCCTGAAGTTCCTTGACTAGATCCTCTCTGACCCTAGGCCTGGGCGCGCCTCCCCTGGGACCTTCAGGGGTCCCGGTGGAGGGGATGACCCAGTCCCTGCTCAGAAAAATGGAGGCAAAGAAATTGTTAAATAGGTTAGCTTTGCTGTCTGGTGCAACGACCAGATTTCCTAGCATGTCTTGCAGAGGCCCCACATTACCGGGTACCTTCTTTTTACCCCCTATGTATTTAAAAAAAGGACTTCTTGTTGTCCTTGATCCGGGTAGCTAGTCCCAGTTCCATCTCCGCCTTGGCCTTCCTGACCGCCCCCCTACAGCCCCAAGCAACCGAGGTATAGTCCTCCCTGGTGATGGCCCCTCCCTTCCATTGGGTGTACACCTCCTTTTTAGGTAGGAGACGTTCCCGGATGCTTTTGGTGAGCCATGGGGGCTTTTGCACCCTCTTACCCCCTTTGATCCGTGTTGGGATTACCTCCCTTTGGACTTGGAGGATCGTGTCCTTAAGGAACAACCACTCTTCTTGAACACCCAACTCTCCTCCCCTCCGGGACCTCAGTGTCTCCCCGACTATTCTCCTTACTTACTTCATTGAAATCTGCCCTCCTGAAGTCCAGGGCTGCTGCCTTGCTGCAGGCCTTTGCCACCTTGCGCTGGATGGTGAATTCCAGCAGGCGATGATCGCTGTCGCCCAGGTGGTTGAGCACTTGCAGACCCCTCACCAGGTCGTCGCCAGTGGCCAGGACCAGATCCAACAAGGCGTCTCCCCTGGTGGGGCTGTGCACCTCCTGGGTTAGATGGAGGTCCTGTATCTCGGCTAGGAATCTACGTGAGCGGTCAGACCTGGCTGACTGCTCTTCCCAGCAGATGTCCGGATAGTTTAGGTCACCTATGATGATCACATCCTTTGACCTAACTGCCTTCGTGAGCTGACTTAAGAATTCCCAGTCCAGCTCTTCCTCTTGGTTGGGTGGTCTGTAGTAGACCCTCACCATTAAGTCCCTTTCCCCCAGACCTCCTTGTATTCTAACCCAGAGCACTTCAGTGTGCCCCTCCTCTGACCCAGTGCTACTCATTGAGGATGTGTATTTTCCTTGCCATAGAGTGCCACACCCCCACCTTTCCTCCCTGTCCTATCCCTCCTGTACAACCTATAGCCCTTGATATTCACCGCCCAGTCATGCATTGGGTCCCACCACGTTTCGGTGAGCCCCACTGTGTCTGGGTTGGAGTTAGCTAGCAGGAAGGTAAGTTCCTCCTGCTTGTTCCCCATACTATGAGCATTAGTGTAGAGGCATTTGAGGCCTCCTGAAGATGCATGCACTGCCCTCCTAATCTCAGTGCTACCCGGGCCCCTGTTGCTTACCTGGGTATTTGTTCTGATCGTTGTCGGTCTAGGCTGGACTGTTCTTGTGGTTGACGCTTGGTTTAGTGGTCCAAGGCTTCCTCCACCCTCATCTTCCCCTTCCCCCGTCAAGCCTACTTTAAAGCCAGCTGGAGATCAGCCAACCTAGAGGAGGTTTATAGAGCTGCGTCATCAATAGCCGGGGAAAGGTGCATGAAGTACCTTTAGGAGTGCAGATAGGACTGCGCTGCTCCACAGGGCAATACAACGTTGCTTTAGGCTGTAGTTTCTGTTATTGTAATGGGGCTCCCCAGAGGCAAACAGGGAGGAGGAGGAGGGTGGCTGTCACTCAGTGGACAAGTTGGAGAGTCTAGCAGAGGGCAACAGAAATGGTGAGGGGACTGGGGGATATGACTTATGAGGGGCTGAGGGAACCGGGCTTGTTTAGTCTGTAGAAGAGAAGATAGGGCAGATTTAATAGTAGCCTTTAACTCCCTGAATGGGGGTTACAAAGAGGATGGAGCTAGACTGGGGTGGGGAAAATACAGGCCACAAGCTGAATCTGGCCCAACAAGGGATTTTATCTGGCTTGCGGTGTGTCCCTCATTCCTGCCTGGCCCAGGCATGGTGGGTAGCCTAGGCTAGCATTTCTCAACCCCTGGGTTGTGACCCAAAAGGAGGTCACAAGAATATATGAAAGGGTTGCGAACCAACTTTAAAAATTAATTCTCCCTTAAAGGAGAAAAACATGGAAAACTGGCTTTTCCCTCTCAGGCTGGCAGAGTTCCAGCCTGCTTGGGGTCCCTTGCCCCACACTGGGTCTAGGAGGCATTAGATCAGGACTAACCACTGATGTTTACAAATGAGTCTTGATACAAAAATGGTTGTGAACCACTGGCCTAGGCCTTGGAACATGCAGCCAGTCCCATCACCCCTGGGTGCACACAAAAGCTGGGGCAGCGCAGTAGCCGGCCACCACCAGGGGCAGGACCCACTCAGGCAGGGCATGTGGCCGTGCAGATGGGATGGGGCTGCAGGCAGGTGGGAAGCAGTGTCTGGGAACTGGATGGGTGGGTGGGTGGGTAGGGCCAGGATCACAGGGTGGCAACAGTATAGGGCCTGGGGCAGAGCTGCAATGCACTCCCCATACTCCCCTGCCCACAGAACTGGCACCTGTCACAGGAAAGTGTGTGCAGCAGATTGCAGCTGTCCCAGACCCCAACCCTGCACTGTCATCACAAGATCCCAGCCCTGCCTGCCCATCCTGCTCCTGAATGCCGCTCCCTGCTCACCTGCAGCACCATCCCAGCCACCCAGCTGAGTGTGGAGCAGATCCACTTAGAGAGGTTTGATGTGCTGTGGCATGGAGGGAGGTGGGGTGCGGGGTGCTTACCCAACCTACAACAGCTCACCAAAACTCCCTAAGTGGCCCTCAGACCCAAATAATTGCCCACCCCCAAGATAAACTGTTCTCAGTGGTGGCAGATGACAGAACAAGCAGCAATGGTCTCAAGTTGCAACAGGGAAGTTTAGGTTGGATATGAGTAAAAACATTTTCACTGGGAGGGTCGTAAAAGCACTAGAACAGGCTACTCAGACAGGTGGTAAGAATCTCCATCCTTAGAGGTTTTTAAGACCCTGGCAGACAAAGCCTTGGCTCGGATGACCTAGTTGGGGATGGTCCTGCTTTGAGCAGGGGGTTGGACTAGATGATCTCCTGAGGTCCCTCCCAACCTGAATTTTCTGTGATTCATAACAAACATGAGGACTGATACCAATAACAGTTATGTTGCTCTTTGGTTCCAAAGCAGAATGTAAGAGTTGTTTTGAGTGTTCCCTGTGAAGCCCATGGGCTCTAATACAGAATGAAGTAGTAATACCAGGAAGCCAACAAAATAAAATGGTCGTGTTGGAACCCAGGAAACATAAGCAACAAGGATTTCTGTAGGCGATGTCCTTTATTGCAGAGGTTCCCAAGCCCCAGGCCCTGGCCTAGTACTGGGCCACAAAGGGTTGTCTGCCAGTCCGCAGGAAGGCTGGCTGCTGGACCAAAAGTCCGGAAGTGGCCAGCATACTGCAGACCAGCAGCCAACCCTTTTTTATACTCAGTATAAAAAAGGGTGGGCTACCGGTCCACCGTATGCCAGTCACTTCCAGACTGCAGTACGCTGGTCCGTGGTCACTTCCGGTCCACGGTTTAAAAAGGTTGGGAACCACTGCTTTATTGGACCAACAGCATAGCTGGGACAGACAGCCTGAGATAATCTTTTGAATGTGGCATAAAGACTATCCCAACCATGCCCATTAGTCATATCAAAGACAGTGCCCACAAAAAGCCTCCCCCTCTCTAATAAAAGAAGACAAAAATCAAGTCCATCTCACAGCACGGCAGTGATCATCTTTTTTCAATAGCAGAGTTTCCTCAAAAATTTATTTTTAATCATATTTTAGAAAACAAGTCAGTTTTGAAAAGGACAAGACGGCAGTTGTGTTCAGCACAGGTAGTCACAGGATGGGACAAAATAGGTCAATAGAACAGCATCTCCCCTGACCAGATGCTCACAACTACGCATCCAGTCAATAGATGCTCCTGTTTTGTCATCTTCATCTTTCTGTCTGCTGGTGATCATCTCTTTGCACCTGGCTTTCCTTCTTTGGTAAGATCCCCAAATTCAGAATTACCCACATAGCCCTGCATCAGAGGCAGCCGCTAATGCTGCTGTAAGCCTCCAAAGGCCACTAACCTGGTCCAGGGAATCAGACCCAGCTCCTCTGTGGTAGTCCTTGCCCTTCTTGCTCTGGGGGATCAGGATTCTGTGTTGAGCCTGACCGGCAGCATGTAAATGGCTTCCACTGCTGTGAATGCCCTGAATCTCCTGGCAACACTTGTTTTATCCTTGAGTAATGCAGCCAGGGCCTCTGGATTTAATCAGATGCTTTCTGGCAGGAAGACCAGACAACACAGTGCTGCAAAAGCAAAGGCACTGGTGCTTAGGCCACATCGCATGGAACAGTGCGCCTGAATTAACCCTGTGGTTATGGAGTTTCCA
>NW_005842592.1:916042-921529 GCF_000455745.1 Alligator sinensis | reverse complement strand
GTTTGGAAACCCCTGCCCTAGCCCTTGGAACATCCAGCCAGTCCCATCACCCCTGGGTGCACACAAAAGCTGGGGCAGCGCAGTAGCCGGCCACCACCAGGGGCAGGACCCACTCAGGCAGGGCATGTGGCCGTGCAGATGGGATGGGGCTGCAGGCAGGTGGGAAGCAGTGTCTGGGAACTGGATGGGTGGGTGGGTGGGTAGGGCCAGGATCACAGGGTGGCAACAGTATAGGGCCTGGGGCAGAGCTGCAATGCACTCCCCATACTCCCCTGCCCACAGAACTGGCACCTGTCACAGGAAAGTGTGTGCAGCAGATTGCAGCTGTCCCAGACCCCAACCCTGCACTGTCATCACAAGATCCCAGCCCTGCCTGCCCATCCTGCTCCTGAATGCCGCTCCCTGCTCACCTGCAGCACCATCCCAGCCACCCAGCTGAGTGTGGAGCAGATCCACTTAGAGAGGTTTGATGTGCTGTGGCATGGAGGGAGGTGGGGTGCGGGGTGCTTACCCAACCTACAACAGCTCACCAAAACTCCCTAAGTGGCCCTCAGACCCAAATAATTGCCCACCCCCAAGATAAACTGTTCTCAGTGGTGGCAGATGACAGAACAAGCAGCAATGGTCTCAAGTTGCAACAGGGAAGTTTAGGTTGGATATGAGTAAAAACATTTTCACTGGGAGGGTCGTAAAAGCACTAGAACAGGCTACTCAGACAGGTGGTAAGAATCTCCATCCTTAGAGGTTTTTAAGACCCTGGCAGACAAAGCCTTGGCTCGGATGACCTAGTTGGGGATGGTCCTGCTTTGAGCAGGGGGTTGGACTAGATGATCTCCTGAGGTCCCTCCCAACCTGAATTTTCTGTGATTCATAACAAACATGAGGACTGATACCAATAACAGTTATGTTGCTCTTTGGTTCCAAAGCAGAATGTAAGAGTTGTTTTGAGTGTTCCCTGTGAAGCCCATGGGCTCTAATACAGAATGAAGTAGTAATACCAGGAAGCCAACAAAATAAAATGGTCGTGTTGGAACCCAGGAAACATAAGCAACAAGGATTTCTGTAGGCGATGTCCTTTATTGCAGAGGTTCCCAAGCCCCAGGCCCTGGCCTAGTACTGGGCCACAAAGGGTTGTCTGCCAGTCCGCAGGAAGGCTGGCTGCTGGACCAAAAGTCCGGAAGTGGCCAGCATACTGCAGACCAGCAGCCAACCCTTTTTTATACTCAGTATAAAAAAGGGTGGGCTACCGGTCCACCGTATGCCAGTCACTTCCAGACTGCAGTACGCTGGTCCGTGGTCACTTCCGGTCCACGGTTTAAAAAGGTTGGGAACCACTGCTTTATTGGACCAACAGCATAGCTGGGACAGACAGCCTGAGATAATCTTTTGAATGTGGCATAAAGACTATCCCAACCATGCCCATTAGTCATATCAAAGACAGTGCCCACAAAAAGCCTCCCCCTCTCTAATAAAAGAAGACAAAAATCAAGTCCATCTCACAGCACGGCAGTGATCATCTTTTTTCAATAGCAGAGTTTCCTCAAAAATTTATTTTTAATCATATTTTAGAAAACAAGTCAGTTTTGAAAAGGACAAGACGGCAGTTGTGTTCAGCACAGGTAGTCACAGGATGGGACAAAATAGGTCAATAGAACAGCATCTCCCCTGACCAGATGCTCACAACTACGCATCCAGTCAATAGATGCTCCTGTTTTGTCATCTTCATCTTTCTGTCTGCTGGTGATCATCTCTTTGCACCTGGCTTTCCTTCTTTGGTAAGATCCCCAAATTCAGAATTACCCACATAGCCCTGCATCAGAGGCAGCCGCTAATGCTGCTGTAAGCCTCCAAAGGCCACTAACCTGGTCCAGGGAATCAGACCCAGCTCCTCTGTGGTAGTCCTTGCCCTTCTTGCTCTGGGGGATCAGGATTCTGTGTTGAGCCTGACCGGCAGCATGTAAATGGCTTCCACTGCTGTGAATGCCCTGAATCTCCTGGCAACACTTGTTTTATCCTTGAGTAATGCAGCCAGGGCCTCTGGATTTAATCAGATGCTTTCTGGCAGGAAGACCAGACAACACAGTGCTGCAAAAGCAAAGGCACTGGTGCTTAGGCCACATCGCATGGAACAGTGCGCCTGAATTAACCCTGTGGTTATGGAGTTTCCAGCCCAGACCTCCAAGTCTCTACCTCAATGTAAATCATAAGCAATTCCACTGAACTTGTCAACCCATGAAGAAGAGGAGCAGCAAGTGGCAATGGTCAGTCCTTTTCAAAGGGCCCCTGTTTCCTGCAAGTAATTCAGTTCTCCAGAGAACACCTGGGAGATTTTTGCACACACTATCACAGTCATTTCCTCTCTTAAATAACTAGAGAAGCAGAGTGTGGCAAGCTGCCTGGGCCAGACCTGGAGAGGATCCAAAGCAGCTATTTATCACAGTACCCCAGAGGAAGGGAGGAGGCAGGGATATCAGATCTCAGGGCTCCAAGGGGCCAATTCAAATCCAGGCAGTGGCTACCACTTTGAGCTGAGGACCCATGCTTCCACTTCTGTTTCTCCTGTCCAGACTGACTAGGCAACATGGGGGAAGCTACCACTGCTGTTCTACAGGCTAAGCCCCTTCTGGCTACAGGGTTGTCCCTCCAGCACCTTCCAGCAGCCCTATATACAATGTCAGGGAGGAAAGGGGCCAGGTCAGTAGAGAACAGTGCTCTTATGGGCAGCGCTTACACCACCAGCCAACCCTTAGAGGACTGGGGCAAAGTCGTAGGTATCTCTCCGCTACTGGAGACACTGCTCAGATCAGCACCAGCCATTTCATCCGGACCAGCTGCCTGGGCATGAGCCACTGCAATGGCTTACAGTAAACACAAAAACAACCTCCCTCACCACCAAGTATCTCCCCTCCATTTTCCACACAAAATTCCGTCTATATGACTCTCTGAATATCTGAATACCTCCCCCTAACCCTGCCCTGGGTGGTGTTTCTACTGCTCGAGGGCAGCCAAGCTCTCCTTCATCTTCTTGGTCATGCTGGGGATGAGCTGCATATGGTCATCCACGCATTTCATCACACAGGCCTCCAGCTGCTGCTTCACTTGCTGCTCCTTGCTGCCCGAGTCCAGCATGTCTTTGGCTTTGTCACTGCAGTGCATGGTGCAGCGTGTCAGGCGATCCTGCAAGGGGTTAGAGAGCAAAGGCAAGAGCGGGGCTTGGGGGCTGGACCAGCTGAGCCATGATCCTGCCAACTCAGAGGGGGATGTGGTTCTTCAGGGCACTGTGGAAGAGGACAGGTGAGGCCTGCTGATGGCTGGACAGTTCATTCTGCTTCAGCCACATGTACGATGTGCTGGGGCAGTGGAGAACACCCTGCATCAGAGTCCCCGGATTCACACTGGCATCCTCCCTAGAGACCACCCCTGAATGATGCCCATCTGCTAATGTCCCTTTCACCTCGAGGTCACCAGTGTGAACCAAGCCTAGACCAGCAGCAACCTGAAGGTGGTGCAATGGCTGCAGAATGCTCTACATGAAACACATGGCAGGTGCCAACCCAATTTCCAGCAAGTGTCTACCTCTCAAAAAAAAAAAAAAAAAAAAGCACAGCACTGCTGGCTCCCCCAGCCCCTGAATGCCTCTGAAGTGATCCTATTAGCATACAAAGCCCTGCCAAAGCACTGGAGCAGGAAGGAGGCTGTGGGGGGAATCAAGCTGTTTGAGAGGGGAAAAAATGTGTGGTGGTCTCAGCAGTAATCCAGGACTTGGATACAAGTCCACACTTGGCAATAGATGTTTAACATGACCTTGGCCAAGCCCTGGAACCTGCAGTTTTAGTTTCCTACACATCCCATGAGGCTGGCGGTGCTCTGTGTCCTCACACGTATTTGGAGAATAAATACCATTCAGGAGGGCGTGGAACACTCAGGGATGACAGCAAAGGGGCCTTAGAAGAAGCCAAGACAGAGAAAAGCCTGCACTCTGCCCAAGCCACACCTGCCTCAAGGGTGCACAGAGGACTCACCGCCAGCCTATTCCTGCAGCACTGAACACAGCCTGACAGGGACCCTGAGCCTTGCTGAGACAGGCTGGGTCTGAGCAGACAGAGAACAGCAGTTCTCCAAGCCACAGCCCCCACACTTATTTTCCCCCTGACACTCCATTTACACTAAGTGCTCTACATTACCCAGCCCCTTTTGTGTCTGGATTGCTCGTGCCTTCCCTCAGCAGCTGAATTACCAAGAGCATAGTTTTCCTGGAGGACTGTACTTTTCCCCACCCCACCTCCCCTGCAAGACCCCTTGGGACCAGCTCCGGGGTCCTGGGGTACCTTGCCCTCACCTGAAACCTCTCCAGCTCGCTGGTGACGATGGACTGGGCCCGGGCAAAGGGCGTGTGGCAGCGCTCAATGCACTGGTGTACCTGCTGCATGCCGACCTTGTCGTTGTCACAGCAGCTGGCGCTGCATCGGAACATGTTCCCCTGCAGGTGACACACACGGCAGGGGTCATACCTACTGCTGGGCTCTCCCAAGGGACCTGTGCACCCAAAACGCTCCCCCCACCCTGCCAGGGCAATGGGTCCCAGAAGCAATGACCTTGAACACCACACTGACCTCCCCACCGCCTGCCCCAGGCACAGGGGACGTGCAGTGCAGGCGCTGCAGGGCATAGTGGAGCAGAGTGTACCCCCCATTGCTCCCCCCTGCCCCCCCACCCCGAGCATGCACCGCTAGGGTTGCCCCACTTCCAGGGGCAACATAATGCAATGCAAAAGCAGTACCTGCATCTTGCGGATACTCTCCCTCTCCAGCCGCTGCACCATGCCATCCACAGCCTCCTGCACCCGGCTCTGCTGGGCTTCAGCCATGCCGCCCGCCGCAGCCGCGTGGGTCGAGAGAACAGGAACCGGCGCGCGCATCCGCTTCCAGGCTCACTTCCGAGGGGACTGGACGCGGCCACAGCGGCCCCCGGTGCCTGGCCCGGGGTACTGCATCTGGGTGGCAGTGTTTGTACAGCACCGAGCACGACGTGGCCCTCAAACTCTGGTGTCTCCCCCCAGGGCCACCTGCCAAACAATAAACCGGTGGCACTCAGAGGGCAGCATGCTACCTGTGGGACCCCTGGCCAGGCATCTCTGGCTCAGGGGTTGGGGATGGTGTAATAGCACTTTATTTCTGTTCTTTATGTCAGGGGTTTTCAACCAGGGGTGTGTGCCCCTGGGGGTAATTGGGATGGCCTCAGGGGGTACTCAGCAGTGGGTGTCACCACTGGCACTTCCACCACCACTGTGCTGCTGGCACGCTCACTGAACTGCCGCTGGGGGGTCACCCCCCCACCCTCCCAGGCTCATTGACTGGCCGCTGGGGGACTCCTGCCTTCTCGACTGACCCCAAAAGGTTGAAAACCCCTGATCTATGTAGTCGCTTTTCCCGCTAGGAGCCTTAGGGAAAACCTGTAAGCCCAGAGCGAACATGGCAGAGCATCTGT
>NW_005842592.1:888491-916032 GCF_000455745.1 Alligator sinensis | reverse complement strand
GCCCCCCCCCCCCCCCCCCCCCCCCATCAGTGTCTGGACAGGGACAAGTGTCTGGACAAGGACCCCCCGCAAGTCAGTGTGCATTAACTATTGGTTGTGTTTTACAGGCACGCTGCACAGAGATGAGTGAGTGTCCCTCCCTGTGTTGGCTTTCTCCCTTTGCAGCCAGAGAAACTGAGGCACAGATGTTAAGTGATCCATTTCAGGCCACAAACACTGTGGATGCTAGAGCTGGGATTACAGCTAAGGGGTGTCCCTTGGCTCCCCATGTTCGGAGAGGAGAGAAGACACATGTCCTGAGGCTTCCTTTTCCCTGGGTTTAAGCCCAGCTTTGCCCTTCTCACAGAAATCAGTCCTCAGGTATGTGCCCAGACTGGTTTACCACAAGCTGGGAGAGTTGGTTCTCTTTGCAAAGGAACCATAAACCTCTGCTTGGTGCAGTCACCAGGGGGAGAGAGAAGGTTATGCTGCCTCAGGCAGGGGTTACACTACGGGTCATTATTAACAGGAATCACAAAGGAAATAAGCCAGACAAAGTATCCTGTGGGGAGTGGGAAAATAGAATCAAGTTATTTTCAGTGCATGGTCAGACTTTCTGCAGAGCAAAAGAATATTTCCTGGAGAAAACATCCCCTGAACTCAAATGAGATTGAATAAGAAAGATGCAGCTTGCCCCATTTCATCAGCAGAAGCGTGCATAGCAGGAAGTGGGGGATATTTAGGGGAAGAACTCCCTATCTTTTCTTGCAACATGACATAACTCCCGTCAGCTCCCTGGGCAAGAAGGAAGCTCCCTCTTTCTAGGAATAGTTTGAGGGCATGGGTTCAGGGGGCAGCATGAAAGGCTTTTCATCCTCAGCAGCTTTTTCTTCACACAGGCTGCTGGTGGGTCCTGTGGGAGCAGAAAAAATCATAATAACAACACCCAGCCCTGAATAGGAGGCAATGAGCCATCAGGAGATAAAGCATCACCTTCACTGTACAAATGTAACCCACTAGTGAATGCCATGCACTTCCTTTGTGTCATGCACACTCACTAGGGAATAACACAAGCATGCATGGCACAAGAACCCCATCACACAAGGTCCTAATGAGCAGTCTCATTGGACAGTCACAAAACTGATCAGGCCACAAAGACCAAACCGCCATGCACATGTGTCTGTGTTGTGACAGTCTCTCAGAAGATACACTTCATGCCTAACTTCTTGTTCTTTTTCACAAGAAAGCCAGAAACAAATCTACCTGTTCCCGGTCCTGGCTTCCTTTTTTTTTTTTTTTCTCATTATGAAATGGCTTGTGCATCACAATAGGATGCAGAAATGAGCTTCATGAGCCAACAGGTCTGAGAAATATTTTCCAATAGACATCTTCCCAGAGGAATGCTCCGAGGATGAGTTGCTGCTCTCGTTGCCAGGATCTCGGGTCATGCCGAGGCAAAGAAGAATGGAACTTCACATTGCAATGGGCTTACATAGTGTCGGTGTCTTCAGTTCCAGCTGCTTGATAAATGTGATCAGCACCGGGCATTTGAAGTGGGTGGCTTCAGCATGTGATAATGTCTCACTCTCCAGTTCAAAGGCAGATGGACCAGACTGTCAAGAACCAGGTGTGAAATGTGCAGGAAAAGTCTTAGCCAGGCCCAGGACTTGTATTAATGCCTTAAAGACCTTGAAGACTTGTATTTTGTCAATCACACATGGTCCCTTTCAGTCAGCTGTCTTAAAAAAGCCATCTTTGCTCTATGTAAGGTGGCATGAGCTCTCACACCAGCCCCATTGTATTGATTGTATCCCATACTGGCTAGATTTTCCCTTTCCCATATGGTTGGAATCCTGCTGCTAGCTTGTTCACACTGTTGCATCACTGTAAAGCATGGGCTGTGTCATATATGCCTCCTCTAAAGCCAACACAATCTACCCTTCCACTAAAACCCAGTGAACCTCTGGCCCTCTCTGGCTGAATTTGGAATGCACTGCCAGGACTGCCGTGTCTAGGTCCAGGGTTAACAGCTGTCATGCTCGGGACTGAGGGAAAGCCTTCGGATGCATGCAATATATTCTTAAAATGGCTGAGTCCTGGCCTCCCTTTTCCTAGTTTTCAGAGGTTCAGAGCCCCTCTGGCTTCCCTGGCTTCAAATAGAGCTGTGGGTGCTCTGAATCTCAGCCTGGAGATGTCCTAGCAATGCACTCTCTGGGCTAGTCTACATGTACTTTTATGCCAGCTTAAATTTACTGTGCAGTAAGTTACTGTGCAGTAAGCAGGAATAGGCCGGTGTCTACACATGCAGGCATTAAAGCGCATTAAAGCTGTGTGTAGACTGATTTGGGACTAAAGTCAGTCCATACACACAGTGTTACTGAGCAGTAAGGCTTCTACATGTGCTTTACTGCACAGTAACTAATCAGGAGTAAATTTGATACCTGCATGATGCAGGTATCAAATTTACACTCAAGCTGGTGTAAGTCACCATATTTAGTGCTCAGTATGGGCATGCATGTGTAGATGCGCCTGAATGGGCAACTGGTGCCTCCTGAGTCTGGGGGGGGCACCCGCAGAAGCCGCTGGCAGGGTCAGCATCGGCAGACAGCCCTGTCGGGGGGGGCGCATGCCCCCTGTGCCCCCACTATCAGTCGCCTACCTGTGCCTGTACTGAGCAGTAATTTCAGTTACTATGCAGTAAACATGCATGTGTAGATATGCCCTCTGTGTCTCTAAACACCTCACTTTCTTCACAGTCAACAAGCCTGAAGCTCCAACACTGATCTGCTTCTCATGGGTATAAGCAGGCAGAGGCTCCTCCCTGATAAGCATGGAAAAAGAACTGCTGTGAACATGGATCCATGTGACACTGGGGCAAAACTGAATTAATTTAGGCTGCCAGAACTGCAGCGCTTAGGACCTGCCACTAGGTAAGGAATGTGAAATGTGTCTCATCTTAATGGAAAGGCCAAACGCTTCGTGATTCCAGTCAGGCACATAAGTGTGGGTGGCACCATTCATATTATGCAATGACTGGAAAGTGACTATGAGGTGGAGGTCTCGCTTTGTGGTGACAGGCAAGGAAATAATGGAATCAGGGGAGCTCTATGTGACAGAGCTTCATTGTACTGCATTGCAAAGGAGGAGACTAGCAGGAGGTTCCTTCCGCATTCTGAATCTAGGAAGAGAATCAGACGATGCCATGGGCCTTTGAAAGTGAATCCTTCATTATAGTAGCTCTTATTTTTACATTTTCCAGAAAGCTCCGCCTTGCTTGTGGTGCTGGTCTTTTATCTGGGCTAGACGGATGTTAGGCTTGAATTCTGCTGTAGGTTCATGAGGGTTCATTAGAGCCTTCTTGTTAACTGATTTACCCAAATGGCAGGCTGCTTTTCACTCTCCATTCTCCTGTCACAGGCCTGTGCACTCCCCAGACATTTGCATCTAAGGATCTGGCTTACAAGTATTAACCAGAAAAGCTTCAAAATATCTCTAGGAGATATGCATTAACTATTGGTTGTGTTTTACCAATGCATAAACTGAGGCAAAGAGAGGTTAACTGCTTTGCCTAAGGACATGAAGTGAACAAGTGGCAGAAGCAACAAGCAGACCTCAAGAGCCCTCCCTCCAAGTCTCCTGGTCTGTATAACACATGCTCTCTTTTATGGTGCTATGAAACCTTGTCTGGAAGCTGTAGGCTCAGTTACATCAAGTCAGTTTGGGTGGGCTCAATTCCATGTCAATTCCATACTCTGTCTATCATGGGCACTTATCTACTTTCACTTGCACATGGTCATGCAGATAGTTAGTGACAGAACAAGGCAAGATAGATAGGTCTTCCTAGATTGGTGGTTTTCAACCTTTTTCATTTGCAAACCTCTAAACAGTTTTGCATGGATGTGCGGACCCCTTTGGAAATTTCAAATGGAGGTGTGGAGTGGACCCCTTTTAATTGTAAGTGTGGATATTCACATACTTTTGATTGGTTATAATCAGCAGAGGTTCACAGAACACAGGTTGAAAACCACTGTCCTTGATCACCTCCTGAACCATGTGACAATCAATCCTTCAGCTGGTTAATAGCTGGCAGACCCAGGGAACGAAATGCCAGGCCAACAATCATTGTGTTTGTTAGTTTGTTTTTGGAAATCAAAATCCAGACATTTTTGGTCAAACCTGCAAACCTGCAAATATTGCCATTTTCATATTCAAAAAATTAAAGCAGGGTTTTTTCCTTTAATTTTGGTTTTCTAGGGGAAAGCAAAGAAAATGTGTGAATGCCCACTCTCTCCTGATCTAAAACTGACATAGCAATGATGCCACCTTGTGAAGACTTCTTCAGCACATGGCTACCGAGACAAAGCCCTTGCACTCAGCTGGAGCTACTACATCTTGTATGTGAGCACCTTGATCTCAGCAACACTAGAAGCTTCCGTTAATGTTTTATGGGAAATCAAGAATTCTAGGATTCCACTGACTCTACATGCTATGAATTCCTCATGCATTTCTCAGGAAGAGTCTTGCATTTCTACAGCTGGATTCCGTCTGGTTTCTTCCTGGGGAAAAACCCAACCATCTAACCTTTGAATGACACTTCCAGGGCATCAAGTGTTTTGTAAATGCAGGAGACACTGTGACATTCTCCACCCACCTCAACAAGACTGGTCAGGCCTTTCTCATGTGTAGAATTCCAATCCTTGTGTGTGATTTTGGTGATCCATTGGAAACACCCATACGTTGCTAAGTGGCATGATGGATCATATCAACAGTGTGAGAGGTTAAGCAGGGGTAACAGTTAAACAAATGGAATAATTTCCAGCTAACCAGCTAACAAGCTTTGTGGATAATTTTCACTAAGTGAAATGTCCTTCTTCATGAATAATCCCATGTCATTTGAAGCCTTAAAAATAAGCTTTGTCCAATAGGATTTTTCCCTTAGCAAATACTCTGTGCCCCCCACAGAAATTCAAGATCCTCTTAGGAAGCATGCTCCAGTTCTAGGAAATGATGCTCAGATGTTACCTTCCTCTGGTACAAAATTCAGCTTCCCTTGTCTACACTAGGGATTTGCAGTGATCCATTGGCACTAGGCTTTAATGACTGGAAAATAAATGTCCTCACTGTAGTGAATACCATAAAGTACCTTCAGAAGTACCTGGAGGCAGTTTCAGTCCCAATGAGGTCTCATAAGGGATTCCCCTCAGGTAAGCATGTCACTGATTTTCCCTAGCTTTCAGAAGACTCCTTGGCTGGAAGCTTGCACTGATGTTTATCTGTGTGTATACGGGTTGCAGTAGGTGAGCTTGTATAGTTAATTGCTGGGACATTAACCTTTTATGATAACCTCCATAAGACTAAAAGTATTTTCCTTGTGAATCAGCATGTGTATTATTTTGACGAGCAGAGCTTAGAACTGGGTTTGCAGCTGAAAGCAATCGTGATAATTTAGGACAGAACAAATCTCTTCATTACTAACACTTTTTAATCCTATATTTACGTATAAAGAATCCCAAGAAAAGTTCTCAGAACTCTTGGGGAGGTGACATCTTTTATTAGACCAACTAGATAGCTGAAAAAAAAATTATTTGCTTTAAGGTGCACACACCCTTCTTCAGGCATAGGAGAGTGCAAAGATTGTCACTTTTCTCCCAGGTGGAAATGAAAATTCATATTTCATAGGAGAGCTGAAAGGTGTTGTAAGATCTCCTGGATGTTACACCTTTCAGCTGTCCTGTGAAATATGAATTTTCATTTCCACCTGGAAGAAATTTTACAATTGTTGCGCTGTCCTATGCCTGAGTTTTGGCACGTGTACCCAAAAGCTTGCAAATGATTTATTTATTTTTTTTTGCAACTATCTAGTTGGTTTAATAAAAGATATCACCTCCCCAAGATTTCTGGTTATTTTTGCTTGTAGACCAACATGGCTACATCCTATATTCAAGAAAAGTTCTGGCTCTGAATCCAGGCCAATCTGTCAACCCTGAATTGCCTTTCCTATTTCTAATTTATAGAACCCTATGCTTTGCCTTCCCTCTTGTGACTTTCTTATTCAAGGGTTTCCAAATATAGCCAGTACTTGTGGATGTCACATTTCTGCCAGCCCTTTGAGTTAGTGCTATAGGAAGGAAATGAGTGTTGCGTCACATTTAAAAGGAAATGAGTATCTCATTTCACTGCTGTTGAAACCTTTAGCCATCATAATAGCAATGGCATCAGGGCACCATGACCAGCTCTGATCTATCTTCTTGCATTACCTGATATTCATAAGACACTAGCAGAGATCAGGGGAAACCCAGCAAATGGTTGGGATCTGGTCTGAAGCCAAAGTTTGATGTATACAAAGAAAACTTGTAAAGGCTATAACACTGTTTCATCTTCATGGCCACTAGCTGTTGCTGGGCTACACCATGTGGCTATTTGGATCTTCCTGGTGTGAGCTAGGAGAGAAATCAGATAATTTTTGTCTCTGCTAGACAGTCTTGCCAAGGTGCTTGCAGTATAGGGCCTATGATGATTTAGCAACTAATTTAGTAGTTCTGATTCCAGCCACAAGAAGGCAGCAGTGTACAAGTCAGTCCACTGCAGCATTGCATCAAACTGCCCCAGTGATTTTGTGGATTCTCTGGTTTGCTCTTGAGGATCTAGGAACTTGGGATGAAATGTCAGGAAAAAATCATCAGCCTATGCAGGCACAGCAAGAACATTAGCTTAGTGAGAACAAACAATCTCCTTCCCAAGCCCTTGTCCCAACCTTGGGTTGTGAGGGGAATGGCATCATTGCTCCCCCCACCCATCCCCCCAGTGCGAGGGGCACCTGTTCCCCTTGCCCTGTGGACTGCACTGTTCTGCAATGTTCTGCATGTGTAATGTTTGCAGAAAGCCTGGGTAAAAGCAGCAATCTCCTCAGCCCCATCTCTCCTGGTTGTTCAGTACGGACAGAGTCGCTGGGCATTAAACACTGCTCGGGCCACAGTCAGCAGTTTAAAACTACTCACAATGCTGTCAGCAGCAGAGAGGAGGGAGGCAAGCAGAGCTGTTAGAGAGAAAGAGCAAGGAGGGGAGACATGTTCACCCCTGTGTGCTGAACTCTTCCTACCCCTGTCTGCAACCTTTGCTGGCCATGGCCCAGGAGCTGAGGGTAATGGTTTTTAGCTTCAGCAGTAAAATTACCTTGAAGAATAAACATAAAATACCCTCACAGTCCCAGAGGGCAGCATGAAGGGCTAAGCAAGGAGGAAGGCATTTTGCTGGGCTGTGGCTGGGCTTCTATCCCAGGTCTCTGAGATTCTCTTGCCCAACTCCCCCCGCCCCCCAGGCCTTGTGCAGTAGACTCTGACCTCTGTCCTCTCATGGCAGAAAAATAGTTCTAGGACCTGCTCTCCATCAAGGAAGGGATGGTTACAGCTGGGAGCCGTGATGCAGAGCTGGGAATGGGGTGTGACTGACTGGCTAAAGCAGTGGTTTTCAACTTTTTCAGACTCAAGCCACCCTTTCATAGACTCGACACTTCTCAATAGACTCAAGGCACCCCTCAGAAAATGTCAGCCCTTTGCTTTCATGTGTTTTTTGACTACATGAAAAATAATAGAGCTATTCTGCTGTTTCAAAGAACTCAGAATAATTGCAACAGGGGAGAATGGTTTGACACTTCCTGTTTGAAATCGTTGGGTTTATCTTGTGAATCATATTTGCACACCTAACAGTGCTAATGCTGTGTGGTACCCTGCAACACCCTTGAAAGGACCTCAAGGCACCCCAACGTGCCATGGCACCCTGGTTGAGAATCACTGGGCTAGAAAATGTGAGTGGGAATCAGGATGCCTGGGTTCTCGGCAGAGTGCTGACACTGATATGCTGCTTAGCCTGGATCTAGTCACTTAATACCTGCAGCTGACTTGGCGGTAAACTGAAATAAAGGTGTGAGTGCTGACATTGCCTTCTATGCCCTTGAAGTACTTCGCAGACACAGCCCCGTAATAATGGAGTAAACCACCTTTATAGGCCTGGAGTGGGCAGGGGCGGGGGGACTCCTGAAGGTGCAGAGAAGCTGGGACACAGCCTGGCAAGGCCAGAAACCACAGCCTGGTTTGTGAACCACACGCCAGACTGAAGTACAGCAGGGGCAGGGGCAGGGGCTAAAGCAGCTTAGCTGGAGTCAGCCACACCAGGGTCATCAGGCTCCTGGCCCTCAGAGCTACTACAGGACATGATCCTCTGTCAGTGGACAGGGCTGGCTGGCTAACTGGGATTACCCTAAAAAATGATAGCAGTACTGGTGAAGACAAGAAGTCCCAGGGAGAAATTTCTCCCCTAGCTTTTGAGCATGTGGTGGCCCCTGGGTAACAAGTACTCCCTGAAAGCCATAGGAGTGAGCTGGCTCAAGGTGCATCAGCCCATCTCTGGGTCTCTCAGACTTTCGCTGTGTGGTGCTCACACCCACGCTCACTCTCTGTCTTTTCCCACGGCCCTTACCAGCTGGTCAGGCTCATCCCAGGGTCAAGAGATTGCACACCTCCCTTGGCTCATCTCCTCCACAGCTTCAGGGTGGTCCAGACATTCTTCAAAGTATCTTCCCTGACACAATGGGTGTGAGGTTTTATTTCTGCTCCACTGTTTGCTAATGGCTACTTGCCCTTGTCTAGCCAAGAAAGCAGCCAGGGGAAGCCTAGAGCTAGACAGAGCTTTATTTAAGTGTACGTTTCACCCGTGTGTGTGTGTGTGTGTGTGTGTGTGTGTGTGTGTGTGCACGCGAATGTGCATACGTTTGCATAAGACAGAACTTTGCAGGCCCCCGCTCCTCAGCCTAGCACAACTCAGTGACGGGAGTATTATAAACACTCAGACAGACACTGGGCAGAAAGCCAGAGTATTACTGCAAAATCTAACCCCACTCCCAGTAAAATTCCAAGCCTAAACTCCCCCTGACAGAGAAAAGCAGGACTTGTCATTGGGAGGCTTCTGTGTGAGACCTCCTGCCTACATCACACAGCAGGATCAGGGCTGTGGATTGGGTGGGAGACCCCAGGAGACACACCAGGCCTCCTCCATCACTAGGCAATATTCTCATCTGTGGGAACACTTGGCAGTGACTTGGGTGGCTCTCAGCTGACAGGTTTAAATTAGGGTGGACATTTTTCCTGGAGCTATACATGGAATTAATGGCCAGAGAGTATGATCAGTGCCTTTCTTACAGCCACCACTGCAGATGACCCAGTGAATTCCCACAACAGGACTCCGATGTACAGAAGCAGCCACCTAAACTAGAGCATAACTCAAAGTCCCATTTCTTGAGCTTCATGAACAGAAATTAAATCCCCCAACATTTTCTGAATACTCATTGGGAATTCCCCTCCAATGACCATATGCATGTTGTCTCCCAAATTTTCTTTCATGGATTTCACAAAGGTCAAATACTGCCAGCCATCATGTTTGGAAGATTTTTCTTCTATGTTTTTTTCCATTAAGGCATTGTTTCATCTTCAGCTCTGATTATAGGAAGCAAAATTCCTGGCATTTGGCTAAGAGAATTCCTCCAGTGACAGTTAACAGAGACAATGCCCTGGAACATGTAAGTCTACTATGGTCCTCTGGCTGATGGGTAGGTGGATTTATTTAAATCCTTACTCTTTGCTTTCAAATGCATTTTATGGGGTAACTTCTCAGTCAGCTTAGAGCCATGGATCCACAGGCTATGGAAAAAAGCAGGCCCTTTATCCAAAAGCTAACCACCATTCCAATTACATATTGGAAAGGAGACAAGGTTCCTTGGGTGAATCTAGTATCTTTTATTAGACTAACCCAAATAGTTGGAAAACAATTATTAAGCAAGCTTTTGGGTTCAAAAACCCTTCGTCAGGCTAAGGAAGTTTCAGCAGTCGGTGTGTGCTCTTCCTGGATGGAATGACAAGTAAAGAAGCCAGCGGCTGGGCTGGTCTGCATACAAGACAGGTAGTCAGTGACAATGTAGACTGAGGAGTCAATGGGTGAGAGAGCGGGGAGGGGGAGAGAGAAGGGCGATGAAAGTGGAGAGATACCTGGAGAGAAAGGGGATGAAAGTGGAGAGATGCCTGGGGAGTCAGATGTCAGGCAGGTTATAATGCACCATAAATCCAATGTCTATATTTAGTCCATGATTTTTAGTATCCAGGAGGTTAATGAAGTGGAGTTCGTAGGCTCGTCTCTGGGAAGTGTTTTGTAGGTTTCCTTTGAAGATCAAGACTGAGAAATTGGAGAGAGAGTGGTTTTCTTGTGAGAAATGTGCCCCCCCCCAGGTAATTGGGTATTTCTGTCTTTGATTGATTTCCGGTGTGCGTTCATTCTGGTGCGCAGTTGTTGTCTGGCCTCTCCTACGTATTTTCCATCAGGGCATTTGGTGCATTGGATGAGGTATATTACATTCCTGGAGGTGCAGCTGTAAGATCCTGGGATGCTGATGGCTCTGTTGTGGGGTGTAGTAATAGTGGGGGTGGTGGAGATGTGTTGGCAGGTTTTGCATTTCTTGTCATGGCACGGTCTGGATCCTTTTGGTGTGTTCTGGGCTTGAGGAAGTTTGCTTCCTGCGATGAGGTTAGCGAGGCTCGGTGCTTGTTTGAAGGCTCTGATGGGTGGCTCTGGGAAGATCTTTTCAAGAATAGGGTCTTAACAACCTACACTCCTGTAATATTGGAAAGGAAACACTGATTAGTAACTAAAGCCAGGCACTGTGAAGCCAGATCAGGTCATAACCTGGCTCCTCTGAGTTGTGCATAATTACTTTGTGTGCCTAATTGTGCTGTATTCATAACATCAGGACAACTAGGGGTTAATGTGCCCCGACAAAAGGTACCAAGACCTAATTAGTTTGCAAAGAGCTTTGATAAGGAAGCTGTTAAGGAATAGCACATAATATCAGGGACATCTCCTCAGTGAGCTGTGTGTGAATGGAGCCCTTGAGGGCAGTGCCTTTGCTGCCTTTTCCTCAGGGGAATGGTGGCCTGAAATCGCAGGCCTGGAGGATGAACTCCAGGGGCCTCACAGGTACATCAGGAGCCTGGGCGTGTTGGATTTGATAAGCATATGCTCGCTTCAGAGTCTTAAACTGTGTCAAAGTCCAGCTCCTTCTTGCAAAGCTGTGCTGTTGGGAACATAATTAACACCTAACAGCATAAGGAACCCTATCCATCAAAATGCCCTCTAGGTTGCATGAAGGCATAAAAAGGTCCCAACCACAGAACTGGCTTTTTAAAGGAGTTCATCTGAATAGCTCATCTGCTCACCCCTCTACAGAATTATCACACCAAACATATAGTATATAGGGCCATGCCGGTCACCCCCGCCAATGCCGCTGGCCCCTGGGCACAAAATATGCCCCCCAGCATGTATGCCTAGTTTTTCCCCACAAGCAGGAGGGATCAAGTGTTTAAATATCACAAACATACAAAAAACTAGAACTCTTGGTTCCAAAATGATACCTTTTATTAGACCAACTGGAAAATGGCAAGAAAACTGTCCTTTTCTGCAAGCTTTTGGGATCAAAGTCCCTTCGTCAGGCTCTGGGAAAAGTGTAGATGGTACAAGATGGTAAAAAGTCCCCATAGGTAGGAAATAAACTTCATTTTTGCACGGAGAGAGCTGAAGATGGAAGTCTGTCCCTCTGGGTCCAGGAGAGTGTCTTTGAGAGCTGTGTTGAGTAGCTCTTTGATGAGGTGATGAGGTAGAATTCCTTCCCTGAAGATGGGAGGCAGGGAGGTAAAAAAACTTCCTTGTAGTTTTGCAATGAAGTTTAAAATCCAAAAACGGCTGAAATTCAGCATCATTATTATATCCATATGATATCTAATCACCTCTGTGATTAAATATGACAAAGGTATTCAGAGCACAACCCTATGATGGGTACATTTATGAGAACCTAGAGACAAGGAGAGAGAGTAATGAAGTCACGGAGTTATGCCAATTTGCCTGATTGCTAAGCATAACAAAGCAAACTGGAAATATCTAGAACTCCCCATGTTTCAGAAATGCTCCAGGTCTGTGTATTATGATTACTTGTTACCTCTGTATACAGGAGTTACAAGACTGAAATGACTCCCTCTACTTGATGTTGGCCCATCCCTGTCTTCCCCAGCAGGCGGCACTACATATAAATCTATCCCAAGAAAGTGGACAAATCATGATTGCATGCAGGGTGGTTATATAAAAATACTTCACAAAGACTAGAGGCAAGGATTTTTAGTGATCATCTATTATTGCACCAGCTATATGTTTCGGAAAGCTGTTGGGACAAGCTTTCTAGCATCAAGTGCCCTTCCTCAGGTCATCTTCACAAAGATAGTAATCCACTTTGCTGTTTCCAGGTTGATTGGGAGAACTTCATCTCCAAGTGTTGTACCCTTAAGGGTGTAACTGTGCATGTGTGGGTCTGATCAGTGAGGGAGAACGAGACGTGAAGACAGCTGTACAACTCCTCCTAGGCTAGGCAGGCTTCAGAAACGCTGGGTGAATGCTGAGGGGTACAAGGCTGAGTTTTCACTCACTCTGCTCCTGGGGTCCTGGAGAAAGACCTGTGATTTGTGAAGCTCTTTCGCTTATCACCTGCAGCTCTTTGCAGAAATCATGATCAAAGTGGACAGGCAGGCTGACCCCTGTGAGAGTCTACAATGCTTCCAATCTTGACTACACAGTTTATGGTGATGGAGAATTGCTCTTGGGCTTTCCCTCTAGCTTTCTCCTTCAGCCTTTTAGTTAGGGGCAAGCGAGCTAGGGGGCATCTGAACTCCAAGGCTAGGGACAGACATTACACATCAGCTGGTTTAAATGCTCAGAAACTGGTTTAAACCTGTAACAGAACATAAGTTCAGTGCACATAAACCAGTTTCAAAAACAGCTGAAACTGGTTTAAGATAAACCTGGTTGAATGTAGTATGAGACTTAACTGATTTGGGTCAAACTGGTTTATGCAATGTCTGTTTCAGACCTATAGGATACCTGCCATGAATTTGGGAGTATAAAGCCCCAGGCTGGAAGGGAGGTAGGAAACAGACTTGAACAACTGAGCTCTGCTCAGTCGATAGAATTTGGAATGGATTTGGCTGATTTGGCCTGAGACCTGAATTTTTTTTAAAAAGAAGCATTTTTTTTGTTCCTGTCCCTGTACTGGGTTTCTTCCCTTCCAGCAGGAGTAATGCAATGTATGCATCTACTCTAATGAAACCCACATAACATTCCACTAGTATGTGTCTGTTTGAGTTGGAGGATGCTTGCTGCGCTTCTTATTGATTACCTGAGATGATGCAGATGAGCTTTGCTAATTGGATTTCTCTCCTGGCTTAGTTAGTGAATGGAGCTGTGGTGGGGTGAGCATGCCCAGCCCACCACAGCTCTATTGTACTATTAAGTGTGTAACATGTTTTGCTTTGACTACAAGCTCCATGGGGCAAGAGCTACTTATCTGTTATGAGTTTGTGCAGTTCCTGGCCCAATTTGACAGTGCAAAATCAATAACAGATCCATGAGGGCAAAATTGCGCTATGTAAACACTGCCCTGTGGAAACACAGGCCAAATGACCTGCTGCCCAAGCACAGCGCCTCTGCAACCTGAGGGCATGTCGCATAATTGGCATGCCAGTGTTGAAAAGCCCATTGTTATTCTAGCCATGCACTTACACAGCAGACAGGAATAGCAGAGACCCCCGTAGGGCAAGCACAGCAGCATTCTGCACGCCCAGGAATAACCAATGACATATGTCATCGCTGTGAGATCCTGCTCAATGGACTGGGCCAGCTGAGGGCACTACTCCTGTTTCCCTCCCTGCCTGCTGTGGTGTTGGTTTCATGAGACCCTGGCTAGGCATTAGTCAGAGGAATTCTGGCTGTCAAGCGTGTGTCAGGGATGTCACCCGGCCAACAGAAAGCTGGCACTGTGTGCAGCATCAGGGAAGTACATGGGCCAGTTCCTCAGTGGATGCAAATGCCTGTAACTTTGGGCAATTTGCACAAGGTGGAGAATCTAGTTCTCTGGCTGAGAACTTACAGTGCCTGTGATTTGCCAGGGTATCAGACTTCCTTCCAGCCTGTGAGGGAATCAACATGGAAAAAATAAACTAAAACCCACTAGAAAACCTCCTTTGGGGCTGTTTAGAGGTATGCACCAACTTTCCAAGTTGGCATATGACCTAGTTGGCTTCACTGCTCAGTGGATGCAAAGTCAGCCCCCTCCACTGAAGTCAATGCTGAGTACCTTCAAGGAAATGTTTGTTAAGATGTGGCCCATTCTCAGAATTTCACTGCAAGTCCTTGATACTGAATATTCAGAACAGGCTGGTTAGCTGTCATGGGACAGGGTAGTCTCTTGGGACCCTCTTTACCCCATTTTCTGATTTGCATTTCTATGTTGGGCATCAGCTCAGGGAGGTCCCATAGAAGTTTAATGGGAGGTCAGGCTGAATGAACACAGTCAAACCTTCCTGGTATTATAATCTAATCTAAATCCTCTAAGATTAATTTAAAATGTTCTGTTTCCCTGGGATATTTCTGCCAGCAAACTTATTTGCAAAAGTAATCATGGAGAGGGAAGCAGTCTTTGCATAAAATAATCCAAATCCACCATTTAGGTCCTCTACTTAAGTGCCCAAAATAAATTGTAAATGGCACTGAAGTGGAGAACAGATCCTCTGCTGTCTCCCTGTAAGTTCCAGGCACAAAGAGATGCATCCAAACAGGGGGAAAGGGTGATTAAAAAAAATTAAGTACATATATGTAGTAATTGGGTTTTGAGATGTTTGCTCAGCTCTACCTCCAAACCCAAAGAGGTAACAACTGGTAATTTTCCTTGGTTACAAAACTGGAGCAGTAACAATAATACAGCTTCTTAGCAAACTAGTATTTATTAACTTTTATTCCATCAGAAACCAAAAAAAAAAATGCTGCTGGGCACCAGCTTAAATAAATACATATGATTACCCCTGGCAAGCATGCGGTATTCTCCCATATTAATAACAAGCTGCTGCCTAACCAAAACCAGTGCTAAGTGGCATGTAACCACGCTGACTTCCTCCTTCAACCAAGACCCTTCAGCTCAAAATCCTGCCTCGCAGTAGACATCCATGCAAAATCTCTGCAAAAGTGTCTTACAGACTAGTAGAGAAATGGCCATGTAGTATATGTGCTTCTTGGCTAGGCTTCCTGTAGGACTGGTCCCATTTGTTTCAGTAGGGTTGTTTTTTTCAGTTCCTGCTGGATCTTTTAAGGGCAAAGTGATGCTGCCCAGAGCCAAACAGCCTGAGACTTTAGCCAGAGGTGACCGAAGCCAAGCACATGACTGGCCTACCATAATTAGGCCAAAACCCTCCTGATACCGACTGCCTTTATGCTTTCCTCCTCTTTTCCTTATCCTTTGTACTGAAAATTATTTTATTCCTTTCTACTTAGTAACCATGTTTTCTGCAAGTCCATTCTTAGCATCTGAAGATGCAGCATATCAGGAGGACCAAGCCAACCACTTCAGGTTTGACTTTTAGGCATTCACTTCTGGTTCAGTCTGTATCTAGTTTTAAGTGGGCATGATGTCAGTAGCTCCACACTGTTAATCCTTAATGAGGTGTCAACTACTCCCATTCTTTGTAAAAGAAGGGAGGTGTGAAATGAGCAGGCAGCTGTATTGTACTAGGGGACAGTAATAATGGCCGGACACAGACAGCCCCTGCAGGGGTGGGTGAAATTATAAAACACTGTGGCTGTATACATCTCTCCCCCTCATGCTTCAAAAAGCACGAGGGAAGAAGCCTGCCAGAGTCACCTAGGCCCTCCCTGAACCACAGAGAGGTTGAGCTGCTCTGAGCCTTTTGTATATAGGTGGGATATAAATCTAAAAACTAAATAAAAGTCAAATCAATAGAGCTGATCCGGCTTGGACTTGCTGCCTTCTGCACGTCCTTTCCAGCACTATTTTGTTTTTTAAGTCAGGCAGGGCTGTAACCTACTTGTTCTGAGCAAGTCAAATAATATGGCTTCCACTTGTCTCAGAACGAACACAAGGCCCCTAGTCCCATAGCCCAGGCCAGAATGATCTCTCCTCAGAGATTTAGGAACACATAATGATCTTCTGTATTAACCTGTTGAGAAAGATGAAGGAAATAGAGCACTGACTAGCTCAGGGAAGCTGCCTTAATGTAACAAACAGGCCAGCAGCCCTGGGTGCCACCTTTGTGAAGGGATGCAAAAAAACAGCCCCCACCACAGGCAGCAGCTGGTTGCACCACTGCTGCCGGTGCTACACTACATATTGGTGCCCTCCATGATGCAAAGCTGCCCTGCTGTGCCTCTGGGGGTTGATAACTGGTTGCAGAAACGGCTTGCCTCTGACACAGGGGTTCAGATGTGTTCAGTCTACTAGCATCTCCAAGCCATCTTGGCAAATACCATGTTAGTGAGTGAGACAGAAACACCTCAATGGACAGATAAGCTCTGCCGAATGCGTGACCGATCATAGGGAGTGAATCCAGCTGAATATCTAATGTGCTGCCAATGTTAGAGATTTTATCATGAGCTTTCTGACGTCCCAAGTTTTCACTTCAAGTCCCAGGTCCTGGAATCATGCAATTACCTGAGAACATAAGTGGTTTTGGTTTTTTAAACAAAAAGGTCATTTCCAGTCCTTGTGTTTTCAAAGAAAAGCTGAGGAATGTGTATCCTAAAGGAGCAAACCAAAAGGCAAATTAATTTCCAATTATTCTCTAAAAATCAAGAAGTATACAGTGCTACCCCAGGGATGTGGGCAGTGGAGTCCCCCAGGGCTCGGTCCTTGGGCCTGCACAGTTCAACATCTTTATCAGCGATTTAGATGAGGGGGTGAAAAGCACCTTGTTCAAATTCGCAGATGACAATAAGATGTGGGGAGAGGTGGGCATGCTAGAAGGGAGGGACAGGCTACAACTAGATCTGAGAACAGGATGGGATTCAGTACTGACAAGTGCAGGGAACTACACCTAGGGAGAAAGAACCAGCAGCATACCTATAGGCTGGGGAACTCTCTTCTCATCAGCACAGAGGCAAAAAGAGATCTTGGAGTCATTACTGATACCATGATGAACATGGGCCACCAATGTGAGGTCAGTATGGCTAACCGCACCTTGTCATGCATCCACAGATACATCACAAGCAGGTCCAAGGAGGTGATCCTCCCCCTCTATGCAACATTGGTCAGGCCGCAGTTGTAGTACTGCGTCCAGTTCTGGGTCGCACTTCAGGAGGGATGTGGATAGCATAGAGAGGGTGCAAAGGAGGGTCACTCACATGATCGGGGGCAGCAGGGCAGGCCCTACGAGGAGGGGCTATGGGACCTGAACCTGTTCAGTCTCCACAAGAGAAGGCTGAGAGGGGGTCTGGTGGCGGTCTATAAACTTACCGGGGGGGACCAGTGGGGAATAGGAGGCCCTGTTCCCCCGAGCACTAGAAGGAGTAACTAGGAATAACGGCCACAAGTTGACTGAGAGTAGGTTCAGGCTAGATATTAGGAGGCAGTACTTCACAGTCAAAGTGGCTAGGATCTGGGATCAACTTCCAGGGGAAGTGGTGCTCGCCCCTACCCTGGGGGTCTTCAAAAGGAGGCTTGACTATCACCTAGGTAATTTGATCCCAGCATTCATTCCTGTCCATGGCAGGGGGTCAGATTTGATGATATGCTCAGGTCTCTTCCAACCCTATCCACTATGAAATTACCTACTGCCTTTCCACACAGAGCTCAGGCCCAAAACTTAAATGAATCCAGAACCACTTCAGACCATAACAACTCACCACCACTACTCCCAGCCATGGCCCTGTGCACACCTACTGCATTTTTAAAGGCTTGGAGTAAATACCCCTGCAGCACAAGAGGCCCCCCTTAGCATCTGAATGTTTTGTAAGATCAGACTCATAATAAGCAACTCCAAGTTCAAAAGCCATCTACCTGGAATTTGACTTGCAGGGATGCTGAACAATTCCACCATTCAGAACTGTGGAGACCCAACAACTTGGGGTAGAGGATGAAATCAAGCCTAGGGTCACCTAATTTGTGTGGAGCCACTTGCAACCCCCTGGCATCATTGGGTAGAATAAATCTTTTGGATTTTCACACTGTTTGGCAACATAAATACACGTACAACAAATCTGTTTGGGCTCCAACCCAACCCAACTGCTTTTCTGCTCTTGATGGTTGAGTTGTGCAGTAAATGGATTGCTTAGTTCGCCAACTGTCCCCTGAAAGGGGACCAACACCCCCCTCTCTCCAACTGGTCCATTTTCAATCCGGAGGTGGAGCCCCCAAAGGGAATAAAAAGGTAGCATGCCCAGCACACGGGCAGCTGCATTGAGGGATGGAGAAGAGGACGAAGGAGAGCTGGCAGAGCTGGCCAGCAAGGCAAAGCTGTTGTCCCGGAAGAGCCCAAAGCCTCCTCATTGGGTAGGGAGTGGTGAAGCGGCTGCATCCCCCAGCCCCACTGCGAGGGGGCACAGCAAGCGGTGCACAGGTCAGTGCACAGAGGGTCCCAGAAGGACCAAGACCCTTGAAGCTGCACGAGGCAGCTCGGGTCTACAAGCCCTGGCAAGAGGCCAGGCATGTGGTGCACAAGTCAGTGCACAGAAGGTCTAGGAGCGGGCTGGGATTCTGGAGCTGCTTGGGTCTCTAGTACCCCGTGCGAGGCCAGGAACACAGTACACAGGCGGTGCACAGAGCTTCCAGGAGCAGACAGAGACCCTGGCACCATACAAGGTAGCTCGGGACTCCAATCCCTGGTGCAAAGCAGGGCCACCAGTGCACGGAACTGTGCACAGGGCTCAAATCAGCTGAGGAAGGAGGTGCCTCACCCGGGGAGGGCAAGGTTGGCCTCACCGGATCTTGGGAGACTTGCAAGCTACAGGGGAAGGGGATTTCCACAGGGGAAGAGGGATCTCCCCCCCCCCCCCCATCATTTGGGACTGGCTGCTGGAGGAGAAGCCCCGAAGGAGCAGGGCTCTCTGGGTTTATTGGAGGCTCTCTCCATGGGCTATTCAAGATGGATTGCAGAAAGGCCTGAAGAGCACTGAGAATCACTTTTTCCCCTCTTCTTATCTTTGGGGTCCCACTATTGCTCCAGGGTAACCCAAACTATTCTTTTTGTTTTCTTGAGAATCTAAGTTTGTCCTTCCACTGCCCTGTGTCTTATATTTTGTGAATCCTGCACCTCATGCTTTATAGGTTTATACTTCATTAGAGTATAAGATTGCATAATGTTCACTGAGACCTTTGCTTTCCAGATCCCCTCACCTACATCCAGAGTATTTGCATAAGTTGTATATATATTGCATGTAGTACCCATGTCTTATAAGAAGAGTTAAAAATGGAATATATATATTAATAAATTTGTATATAGTTAAGTCTTAAGCCATGTCTCGGCTTTACTCTATAGAGGAAGGAGGAAACTGCATGCAGTAGGCAGTTTCGCCCCACAGTGTACCTGCCCTGCTAACATGCCCTTCAGTTGGGGAGGGGAGTTGTCGCAGGGCACTAAGGTGCCTGCTCCTTTAAGGGCAGAAACTGCCTAGAGAGAGGGTCCTAGCAGCCAGGCAGATGCAGGTTACTATGGCAGCAGGCTAATGAGGGAATTAGCCTGCACCGGGTCAGCTGACCAGAAGGCGGCAGGGCCTGGGGCATATATAAACCCCAGGGCTGAGGCCAGCAGGAGTTAGTTCTCTGGCAGCAGCCGGGGGAAGGAGCCTGCAGAAAAGAACTGCCCAGAGATGCTGTGGCTGCCTGATATGCTGCGTACAGGACTAATGGAGCTCCCACCCTGAGCTACAAAGTACTTAACGCTTGGGGAGAAGTTTGCCTCTTTTAAAGGGACAGAGTGCACCCTGCACTGTTTTCATTACATTATAGCCCAGGGGCTTGTGTGTTCTGTTGTTATTTAAAGCACTGGACTGGGCTAAGGCTATCGGGGAGAAGGAGACCTCATTTGGGGCGCAGAGACGAAGGGGCTACGGCGAGCCCAGCGATGATAAGAGGCCAAGCTAAACTAAGGTCTCAGAGGGAAAATGTTTAAATACCACCTGCGAGGCATGGGGCATGGTAAAGGGGTGGTTTTGGAGCCACGCATCTAGCTCATAAGGCTGAGGGTGTCCCGTGAGGTATCCATTGAGAGCAGGACCCAGAAAAGGGGTCTAGGAACCCACAGGGTTCAGTGGGGTCCTTCAAGACTGTGTCCAAACAAACTCGAGGGCAGCCTTCCTATTTGTTACAATTACCAGCAAGACTTGGCAGGTGAGAAAAAGGATGCCCTTAGGGCAGGATTGCCACAGTCACAGAGCCCTAGGGGCATCACAGTCATATACAGGGAGGAACCCAGCGTCCCTAATTAGGGAAATAACCCTTTGGGCAGAATATAGACCTAGAGAGGTTTATCATATGACAGCGGCCCCACAGCTCTGGAGGAAGAACTGAGGGGAAAAATACCATTGTAGGAGACTTTAAAAGAGAAGATTTTAGGTCTTGGCCAGAAAAGAAGCAAGGCCTGGAGCTAATCGTGGCAAAGACTGTGGAGGGGCTGAAACAAGAAAACTTCACCTAGCTATTGTGGGTGGATAAGGTAGAGGAAAAAGCAGCCCAGTTAGAGTGAGAGTTAGACGTGGTGAAGTCCCAGAAGGAACAAACCAAGGCAAAGGTGGCTGCTTTACAGCTGTGAGTACAATCCGGCAAGAAAGAAGGAGGGTCCAAAGAAGTCAGGTGCTTAATAGCTGTGGAGGCTGAGACAACCTGAGCACTTGAATGGCTCATCGCGAATGAGGCTCAGAAGAGCCGGGAGTGGGAGGAGAAGATGCAGAAGGAGATGACAGCATGGATGACAGGGTCTCCTGAAGCCTGCACAGCCCAGACAGAGGAACAGAAGGATGTGCTACGGAAAGTGGAAGTGTCAAAGGGCCTTACAGGAGCCCTCCAAAAAGAGCTGCACAGCCAAAAGGACCAGATATAAGAGTTACACCAGGAATTGGAGAGATGGCAACAGAGATGCATGCAAGCAGAACACCTTGCGGAAGAGCTGCGAGACAAGCTGATTGAAAGCCATACCCAGGCAGAGGAGGCAGGAAAGGTGGTTTCAAAAGAAATGGAGAAAGTGAAATAATATATGGCAAGTTACAATGCGTTGCAGGACCAGAAGCAGTCCCTTGAAAATGAGGTAAAAGCCAGAACTGAAGAATGTGACAGGTTGTGAACCCAGTTGCAAAGAGTGGAGGTGGGAAAGGACCAACTTGGGGAACAGGTACAGGCCCTGAAAACTCTTTTAGAAGTCAGCACAGCTGAAGAGGCAGTTATGAGTGCAAAGAGAGAGTGGTTACAATCTTGGGTGCAAGCTGAAAGAGAACAAGTTCAGTCACTAGAACAAGAGAGTCAAATACTATGCAAGACAATGGACCAGACGGTTATAAAAGTCCAGGATGCCCATGAAATTGAGGTGCCAGGCGCCGCATATATTGCAATGCTTGCTGAAGCAGGACTGAAGCCTCAAATGCTGAAGACTACAAACACACTTGGAGAGAGGATGTCTGTGCTGGGAGCCCAGTTGGCGGAACACATAGCCGTGGCTAAAGGCGAATGCCAAGAGCACTTTTGTGAGCTTGAGGCATTGAAAGAGTCCTTAAGGGAGACTGAGACATAGTTAGAGGCCATGTGGCTAGCGGTCCTGAAGCCTCGGGAACATGTGGAGCTACCTGGATACTTGAGCCCAGAGAATCCAGGAGATGAGGCAGGACCAGTGCAATCAGAGAACTGCACCATGACGGAGGGATCCATAGGGGTAGATCCTACAACCATACAGGAAGAGATCCTGCCTGCATTCATAGGGTGCCTGAATCAGAAATGGGGCCAGTTAATAAGCCACCGTACAGACTAGATGGACCAACTAAGACAGAAACTGGAGGAACTCATTAGCAGGCATAACAAGAGAATATTTGCAGTGCCAGATTGGGTCCAGGCGGCTGAAGCAGATACAGCAGACATAGCGGCTATGTAGAAAAGTAAACAGTCCAGTACAAGAACCAAGACCGGTGGCCTGATTTGCCAAGGCTGCACACAGAGGGTGAAACATCCAAAACCTAGGGGACAGAGACCACAGGTGGCTCAAGGCCTAGCACAACGTAAATCAGAGACAGACTCCAGAAGAGGGAGATTAGTTGAGCCTGTACAGGGCAAGCAGGCTGAAGAGCCAGAGATAAGGAGGAGGGGACGACCACCCAAGGACATTCTAGAGAAAGCAGAACCAGGTCTAAAGTCTCATGACTTTAGCCATTTCTCAAACTGGGAGTAGAGTAGACTTACAGGTGCTGGTTTCTTCAGACTGGTTGAACTAGCTCTACATGGTGCTTTTTGAACTGCCAGTAACTGGGTGCTGAGACTCTGCAGGAGAGCACCATGTAGGAGTGCAAGTGTATTAGCATAGTTGACAGGGGTATTTACTGCCCAACTCCTCATGGAAATAGAATTATAAAAAAATGGGGCTGGACAGGACCTCAGGAGGTCAGCTAGCCTTACTCCTTGCTCAATGCAGGATCATCCCTGTGCGAACCACCCTGGACAAGTGCTTGTCGAGCCTGCATTTTAAGACTTCCAGTGATGGGGACTGTACAGCCTTTTAGGTCATCTTTTCCCTTGCTGAACCACCCTCAGAGTTAGAACGTTTTTATCAATATGTGCCCCACCTTCCCCTTCCTGCAGTATAAGCCCACTTTTTTCTGGCCACTCGGCAACAAGCATAGAAAATAATTTATCCCCATCCTCTTTACTGCAACCTTTTTCATAGTGGTAAAGCTGTCCTGTCCTAACTCAATTTAAAAGCTCCAAAAGCCTCTCAATGCCTCTGTCTCCAAGAGCTAGCTCGTTCTTGCCCCTTGGTTACTTTGGGGTGGATCATTTGTGTGGGTTGAACCTGCAACCTTGCAAATTGTCCTTCTCTGCAACAGTCCACCAACCCCAGTTGTGCCCATATGATGGAGCTGGCCTGGAGGTGCTGTGGCTCAACCTTATTTACTCAGTTGCCCTTCCGCAATTCAATGAAGAATGTGAAGCCTGAGGGACCACTGGCAGCATGAGTTCACATAACACACATCCCAACAGATTGCAGATCCCCAGGGGCAGTCTCAAGCCAACTGGTTTCTTTGGCCTCACATAATGCCTGCCTAAGATTTTGGCACCAAAATCCCCCTCAACGAAACCGCTCAATTAAAGCCTTTCCCACAGCACTGAGGTGACAAGGCAGCATTCACTTAGTTGGGCCTAATCAAGCGTCGCCATAGTAATGGAGCATGGTGACATCCCAGAAAAGAGAGGCCCTGCTGTTTCCAAGCCTTAGGCCAAAAAACAGCCCTACAGTACAGCCAAACTGCCTCCAGTTGGCTTAATGGGGGTGGCATGAAACACCCCGATTAGGCTAGCACAGCATTAAATCCTCCTGTTGCAGTGGGAATGTCTGGGAGGTTCCCAGCACCTGCCAGGAGGCAACTGGGATGCACTGTGGCTGGCAAGAGCATTTATATTAGAAGGACTGATACTGTGAGGGGCTCTGTCCCCCTGTCCCACTCACCTCTCAGACCAGTGGAAGATACCTGGTACCTCAGTCCCTTTTAGAAAAGTAATTTTTCTCCCTCCCATTCCCCTTCGTTCTAGGCTGGGATTTTTCACACACATCCATGGGAACAGACACAGACCCTCCAAGGTATTCTCTCATGGATTTAATTGAGTTGGGGTGGGAAGGCCGGGGGAGGGAGACTGTGGGATCCAAAAGGTCAAAACCCTACTGGTTTAGACTATTTCCAATGCTAAGCACTGCTGAACATCAGGGCCTTTCACCTCTCTGGGCCTCAGGACTTACCTCTCAAACACAGCTAATAATCCTTCCTTGGCTGGTTTTGCTAAGCTCTTCTGAAAGGGACCGGTCTCTTCCAAGGAGTCTGAGCAGACCCAAACCCAAATGGGCCCCAGGTGCTACCGCAATACAAATAAACATGAGTACCTTTGAGCTGATAGTGGGCTAAGTGAGGACTGTTCTGGCCCACAACCCAGATCCTAGTTTACAACTTTGCATGATCCCTAGCTCCCATGCCAGACTTGTGCAAATGATTGAATTTCACCCTAAGATTGCAAGGACGATAAAAATAACCCCGCGTCAAACCCAACATCATCAACAACAACTTGACCCACCCCCACAGAAGCAAAGCTAGCTGACAGGGACGACGTGCAAGAGGAGCAAAAACAAAAGGAAGAGGGAGGAATAAAGATGAGACCTGGCACCAAAATAACTCCTGCGCTGGGCCACCTTGTTAGTTGGGGGCAGGTCAGTACAAGCTATTTCTGAGTGGCCCTATTGCTCATTAAATCATCACCACGGCCAAAGTGTAGCACAACGCAAAACCACAGAGGGAGATGCTCCACATAGCACTCTAAATAGATGCCAGCCAGATCTGGCATAGACAGGCAGCAGGAAAGCTATTAAGAGAATGTGAGAGTGATGTTGGCTGCAGAACTCAAGGACGAGCCCCTGACGGAGGGGAAAGTGTTGCTATATGTTTATCCTAGGGCAGGAGTGGTTCTTTAATGACCGAGTTCTGGTTACACACAGACAGCTCCTCCGGATTATGTAGACAGTAGCTACTAGTCTTCGAATGGCGTGAAGCCTAAATTTAGTGCGGTGAGGTCGCCCCACGAGCATCCCACAAATCTACTCTGTCTGCAGATGCCTCGTGCCTCAGCTCCATTCTCTCCCTGGTCTTACATAGTGAGAGGCTGGAACTGTTCCATGGCAGCCAGTGCACTTCAGTGCCCTCGGGGTTAAGTAACCCTGGGACTCAGCTGAATGAGGAGGCTACTTTCTGTTGTCTGCTCTTGGCTCTGAATGGAGGTGGACAGATGGAGAGGTGACCCACCACTGCCCCCCCAAGAATGTTTGCCAGAGACTAGGTCAGTTCGGGACTTTCCTGGCTTTAAGGAAGGGCAGTGATGCACTGAGAGCTGTGAGCAAATGAGACATTTTGCAGTGTGCACAGGCTGCGGTTATGCTGTGCAAACTATGGTGTAAGAAATGATGCAGAGCAGAGATGATGTAGGATGCTTGCATTATCATTGAGACACAGGAATTGTGTGAAAAGACAGAGTCGAGGTGCATGAGGACAGACGGACAGAGGGTCAAGGATGGGGATGGGTCAAGGGGTGTGAAATTAATCCTTGTGCAATGAGTCAGCACAGTGCCTAGGCAAACCTTCAGCTGGTGTAAAGCAGCACAGCTCAGCTGAAGTCAGTGTTGGCAGGATCTGGTCCCAAGTAGCAACGCATGGGTGTTATGCTGAATTGTCTGGCCTTGGCACTGGGGGTGAATCCTGACCCTTGGGCCCTGTGTTTAATTGCATTTTTGCTTTTCTGACCTGTTCCCTCTCAGCCAACCCTACTAATAAAAGGAGCCTTTCAGCCACCAGGCAAACAGCAAGCACCTCCTCCCTCTGCCTTCCAGCCCAGGTAGCCTTGCCAAGGTCAGGCTGGGTGGCAGTGGTGGGTGGTGCAGGGAGCAGGGCAGCCAGCTGTCACGTCTGGACCATTTGAAGGATGTGGTGAGAACAAAAGGAAACATGTGGCCTGTGAAACTTTGGGTAGATGGAGAAGGTGGTATGGTTCTGGAAGAAGCATGGGGAGAGCCCAGCATTATCTAGGTTGGTTATTCCTACCCGAGAGCCCAGAGCCAAGCTCCTCAGCTCTTCTCCTAAGAGCACCCACCACAGTGCCTTGGGTATGACATGCCAGTCTCTCCAAGTGCCAGGGACTGGAGCTGACAGGAGATCTGGTCTCCATTTGCATCCTTGACTTCACCATTGCAGACTGCATGTAATACTACTGTATTGTTGTGTGCATCCTCTACCTTACCAGTTAGAGTATGTGCAATGCTGCACAGTGAGAACAGGAATGTTTTGCACGAATACAAGCAATAACAGTACAAGTGGGCACTCAGGTGCATGCTGCTGCCGCTGCACCCGATTCTGATCTTTGTTGCATCCACTGGATGCTCATCTAACCCTATTTCAATGGCACTGCTCACAACAAGTGCTGGATATGGCCCTCGTGAATGGTAATGGTTCAGATGTGAATCTAGTCTCGCTTACATCCATGCATCCCCCTGTGGCTTGCACTGGGTCATCATCATCAGCTTGTACAAGTAGCAGAGGGGGTTAAGTGTGTGGCTGGAGCTTCTCAGGAGTCAGCGGCAGTCGCGTGCAGCACGAGCAGGGATTGGTTTCTCAATGTGTGCCTTTCTCATGAGTTCATCCTCCTCAATTATGGGGCCACATTCCTAGCCTCTGTGCAAAGGATGACTTCACCAGCAGACAACTGCATGAATATTCCCTAGAAGCAAGCGAGCCCTGGGACATGAAGCTGCCATCAAGTGGGAGGCAGGCTTCCAAATGTCAATAAAGCCAGCAGAATGCTGACTCCCAGATGCCAGGCATAGCTGGGGCAGGGCTGTGGGGCTCGGGCTGCCTATGCTCATCAGCTGCTGAAAATTCTTTGCACACAGCCCGCTCACACACACGGCCACTCAGCCCATCAAAACCGTTCACGCACACAAGTCAAGACAGCGTCCTGGCTCCCAATGCTCTTTTACTGGAGGTGCCTCTCACCACAGGCCACGCTAGGTGGGCTCTGGGCCATACAGAAAGAATGCCTTGTTTTCTCAGAGCTATCAGGCACACGCCTCTGCTTTTCTCATTCCTAGTCTTGGAGCAGGGGTAGAAGAGGATGTAAGATTCAGCTGATGGGGCAATCCCAACCAGGAACCATAAGACTACTGGTGAATCTCGCCCCCAACATGCATATTAGCAGGGGGAGGGGCGGGGGGACAACGACACGGACGATGGGACACGTCTGATGTCAAAAGGTCTTGGTCATCCCAGAACAACCAGGGTCTGCCCAAACCTATGCCTGAATTCTCGTTGTATTGCATGAATTTGCCATAATGAAGAACAACCCCATGCCCCAGCTCTAATGCTGTTTCTCTTTCTGATCTCCTCCCATGTGCTTGGCTAGATATGAGTAGCCTACCACCCCCTCTAAAAAGAGATGGCTTTAGCTCCACTCGGCTCTGTGATGCTGACTTCAGGCTGGAGTAATCACAGTGAGCTTCACACTCTTCCATCACATCAGCATCACTGAGATGGGACCCTGACCACAAAACTCTTTGGCACTGTATGTGAGCCTGGTGCGTTCTGGGTTAACTCATTCACTGCTGGAAGGTTGGTGACAAACTGCATCTGCCCTGTGCCCAGATTATTATTCAGCCTGATAAAAATCTCATGGGATTCAATTCAGTGACTGCATGCCACAATAAATTCCACGGAGTGACCGTTTGCAGAGCTATAATGAGGTATGGGTGGCTGTTTTACAACCCACGAGCCCTGTCCTGACCTCAGTCCCGCTGACATCAATCTGCTGTAATTTCTTTGAAGCCACCTGAGTTGCATCAGTAGAAAGGAGAGCAGAACTCAAAGTACGGACAGATCCCTGGCATGGAATCCCTCAATTGTCAGTACACAGGAC